>NW_026281307.1:0-5000 GCF_023373465.1 Oncorhynchus keta
TTGTACTTCGTTCAGTTACGTATTGCTAGCTGGGGAAGGAGGGATACAGGAAGGTAGAGCTGGGGGAGGAGGGGTAGAGGAGGTAGAGCTGGGGAAGGAGGGGGTAGAGGAGAGGTAGAGCTGGGGAAGGAGGGGTAGAGGAGAGGTAGAGCTGGGGGAAGGAGGGATACAGGGAGAGGTAGAGCTGGGGGAGGAGGGGTAGAGGAGAGGTAGAGGCTGGGAAGGAGGGGGTAGAGGAGAGGTAGAGCTGGGGGAAGGAGGGATAGAGGAGAGGTAGAGCTGGGGAAGGAGGGGTAGAGGGAGAGGTAGAGCTGGGGGAAGGAGGGTAGAGGAGAGGTAGAGCTGGGGAAGGAGGGATAGAGGAGAGGTAGAGCTGGGGAAGGAGGGGTAGAGAGGAGAGGTAGAGTTGGGGAAGGAGGGATAAGGAGAGGTAGAGCTGGGGGAAGGAGGGATAGAGGAGAGGCAGAGTTGGGGAAGGAGGGTACAGGAGAGGTAGAGCTGGGGGAGGAGGGATGGAGGGGAGAGGTGGGAGTTGGGGAAGGAGGGGTACAGGAGATGTAGAGCTGGGAAGGAGGTAGAGGAGAGGCAGAGCTGGAAGGAGGGGTACCCAGGGGAGAGGTAGAGCTGGGGAAGGAGGGGTACAGGAGAGGTAGAGCTGGGGAAGGAGGGATGGAGGAGAGGTAGAGCTGGGGAAGGAGGGGTAGAGGAGAGGTAGAGCTGGGGAAGGAGGGGTAGAGGAGAGGTAGAGTTGGGGAAGGAGGGGTACAGGAGATGTAGAGCTGGGAAGGAGGGATAGAGGAGAGGTAGAGTTGGGGAAGGAGGGTACAGGAGAGGTAGAGCTGGGAGGAGGGTAGAGGAGAGGTAGAGTTGGGGAATGAGGGGTAGAGGAGATGTAGAGCTGGGGAAGGAGGGAAGGAGATGGATGGGGGAAGGAGGGATGGAGAGATGTAGAGCTGGGGAAGGAGGGATAGAGGAGAGGTAGAGTTGGGGAAGGAGGGGTACAGGAGAGGTAGAGCTGGGGAAGGAGGGGTAGAGGAGAGGTAGACCTGGGGAAGGAGGGATAGAGGAGAGGTAGAGTTGGGGGAAGGAGGGGTACAGGAGAGGTATGAGCTGGGGAGGAGGGGTAGAGGAGAGGTAGACCTGGGGAAGGAGGGATAGAGGAGAGGTAGAGTTGGGGAAGGAGGGATAGAGGAGAGGTAGAGCTGGGGAGGAGGGGTACAGGAGAGGTAAAGGAGAGGTCAAGCTGGGGAATGACAGGTAGAGGAGAGGTAGAGCTGGGGAAGGAGGGCAAAGGAAAGACAACAGAACAGGTTTTTAGAAATGTTAGCAAATGTATTGAAAATAAAAACTGAAATATAACATTTACATCAGTATTCAGACCCTTTATTCACTACGTTGTTGAAGAAACTTTGGCAGCGACTACAGACTCAATTTTTTGGGGGATGACGCTACAAGCTTGGCACACCTGTATTTGGGGAGTTTCTCCCATTCTTCTCTGCAGATCCTCTCAAGCTCTGTCAGGTTGGATGGGAACTGTTGATGCACAGCTATTTTCAGGTCTCTCCAGAGGTGTTTGATCGGGTTCAAGTCCGGGCTTTGGCTGGGCCATTCGATGACATTCAGAGACTTGTCCCAAAGCCACTCCTGCGTTGTCTTGGCTGTGCGCTTAGGGTCATTGTCCTGTTGGAAGGTGAACCTTTGCTCCAGTCTGAGTTCCTGAGCACTCTGGTGCAGGTTTTCATCGAGGATCTCTCTGTACTTGGCTCCATTCATCTTTCCTCGATCCTGACTAGTCTCCCAGTCCCTGCCGCAAAAACATCCCCACAGCATGATGCTGCCACCACCATGCTTCACCATGGGGATGATGCCAGGTTTCCTTGAGACGTGACGCTTGGTATTCATGCCAAAGTGTTCAATCTTGGTTTCATCAGACCAGAGACTCTTGTTTCTCATGGTTGAAGACCCTTTAAGTGGCTTTGTCAAACTCCAAGCCGGGTTGTTGAAGCCTGTCAAACATAATCCAGGTAGAAGCAGGAATTCCCCAGGGTAGCTGTTTAAGCCACTTGCTTTTTTCAATCAGTGTGTCTATGTATGCGCATGACTCAACACTATACACGTCAGCTACAACAGTGATGACTGCAACACTTAACAAAGAGCTGCAGTTAATTTCAGAATGGGTGGCAAGAATAAGTTAGTTCTAAATACTTCTAAAACTAAAAGCATTGTATTTGGAACAAAACACTCACTAAACATTAAACCTCAACTACAGTGCATCTCGTAATGAATAATGTGTAAATTGAGCAAATTGAGGTGACTAAAGTGCTTTGAGTAACCCTGGATTGTAAACTGTCATGGTCAGAACATATTGATACAACAGTAGCTAAGATGGGGGAGTCTGTCCATAATAAAGAGCAGTCTGTTTAAATGACAAGCACACAGCTCAGACAGCCACAAGACAGTAGCTAAGAGTCTGTCTATAATAAAGCACTGCTCTGCATTCTTAACAACACTGTCAACAAGGCAGGTCCTACAGGCCCTAGTTTCTACATTCTTAACAACACTATCAACAAGGCAGGTCCTACAGGCCCTAGTTTCTACCTTCTTAACAACACTATCAACAAGGCAGGTCCTACACAGGCCACTATCAACAAGGCAGATCCTTTTTCTACCTTAACAACACTTAACAGGCCCTCGTTTCTACCTCCTTAACAACACTATCAACAAGGCAGGTCCTACAGGCCCTAGTTTCTACCTTCTTAACAACACTATCAACAAGGCAGGTCCTACAGGCCCTAGTTTCTACCTTCTTAACAACACTATCAACAAGGCAGGTCCTACAGGCCCTAGTTTCTACCTTTTCTCAACAAGGCAGGTTCTACAGGCCCTAGTTTCTACCTTCTTAACAACACTATCAACAAGGCAGGTCCTGCAGGCCCTAGTTTCTATCCTTCTTAACAACACTATCAACAAGGCAGGAACTACAGGCCTAGTTTTTACCTTCTTAACAACACTATCAACAAGGCAGGTCCTACAGGCCCTAGTTTCTACCTTCTTAACAACACTATCAACAAGGCAGGTCCTACAGGCCCTAGTTTCTACCTTCTTAACAACACTATCAACAAGGCAGGCCCTACAGGCCCTAGTTTCTACCTTCTTAACACTATCGACAAGGCAGGTCCTACAGGACCTCGTTTCTGCTTTCTTAACAACACTATCAACAAGGCAGGTCCTACAGGCCCTAGTTTCTACCTTCTTAACAACACGATTAACAAGGCAGGTCCTACAGGCCCTAGTTTCTACCTTCTTAGCAACACTATCAACAAGGCAGGTCCTACAGGCCCTAGTTTCTGCCTTCTTAACAACACTATCAACAAGGCAGGTCCTACAGGCCCTAGTTTCTACCTTCTTAACAACACTATCAACAAGGCAGGTCCTACAGGCCCTGGTTTCTACCTTCTTAACAACACTATCAACAAGGCAGGTCCTACAGGCCCTAGTTTCTACCTTCTTAACAACACTATCGACAAGGCAGGTCCTACAGGACCTCGTTTCTGCTTTCTTAACAACACTATCAACAAGGCAGGTCCTACAGGCCCTAGTTTCTACCTTCTTAACAACACGATTAACAAGGCAGGTCCTACAGGCCCTAGTTTCTACCTTCTTAGCAACACTATCAACAAGGCAGGTCCTACAGGCCCTAGTTTCTACCTTCTTAGCAACACTATCAACAAGGCAGGTCCTACAGGCCCTAGTTTCTGCCTTCTTAACAACACTATCAACAAGGCAGGTCCTACAGGCCCTAGTTTCTACCTTCTAACAACACTATCAACAAGGCAGGTCCTACATGCCCTAGTTTCTACCTTCTTAACAACACTATCAACAAGGCAGGTCCTACAGGCCCTAGTTTCTACCTTCTTAACAACACTATCAACAAGGCAGGTCCTACAGGCTCTAGTTTCTGCCTTCTTAACAACACTATCAACAAGGCAGGTCCTACAGGCCCTAGTTTCTACCTTCTTAACAACACTATCAACAAGGCAGGTCCTACAGGCCCTCGTTTCTACCTCTCTTAACAACACTATCAACAAGGCAGGTCCTACAGGCCCTAGTTTTTACCTTCTTAACAACACTATCAACAAGGCAGGTCCTACAGGCCCTAGTTTCGACCTTCTTAACAACACTATCAACAAGGCAGGTCCTACAGGCCCTAGTTTCTACGTTCTTAACAACACTATCAACAAGGCAGGTTCTACAGGCCTAGTTTCTACCTTCTTAACAACACTATCAACAAGGCAGGTCCTACAGGCCCTAGTTTCTATCCTTCTTAACAACACTATCAGCAAGGCAGGAACTACAGGCCCTAGTTTTTACCTTCTTAACAACACTATCAACAAGGCAGGTCCTACAGGCCCTAGTTTCTACCTTCTTAACAACACTATCAACAAGGCAGGTCCTACAGGCCCTAGTTTCTACCTTCTTAACAACACTATCAAGGCAGGCCCTACAGGCACCTGGTTTCTACCTTCTTAACAACACTATCGACAAGGCAGGTCCTACAGGACCTCGTTTCTGCTTTCTTAACAACACTATCAACAGGCCCGGGTCCTACAGGCCCTAGTTTCTACCTTCTTAACAACACGATTAACAAGGCAGGTCCTGCAGGCCCTAGTTTCTACCTTCTTAGCAACACTATCAACAAGGCAGGTCCTACAGGCCCTAGTTTCTGCCTTCTTAGCAACACTATCAACAAGGCAGGTCCTACAGGCCCTAGTTTCTACCTTCTTAACAACACTATCAACAAGGCAGGTCCTACAGGCCCTAGTTTCTACCTTCTTAACAACACTATCAACAAGGCAGGTCCTACAGGCCCTAGTTTCTACCTTCTTAACAACACTATCGACAAGGCAGGTCCTCTGGAGGACCTCGTTTCTGCTTTCTTAACAACACTATCAACAAGGCAGGTCCTACAGGCCTAGTTTCTACCTTCTTAACAACACGAT
>NW_026281308.1:0-5000 GCF_023373465.1 Oncorhynchus keta
ACATGGTTAGCAGATGTTATTGGTCACATACACATGGTTAGCGGATGTTATTGGTCACATATACAATACAGACAATCTAGTAAAGGATGAGAATATATAAGTATAAAATATATGGATGAGCAGTGACAGAGAGGCTAAGATGCATTAGATAGTAAAGAATAGATAGTGAAGGATACAGTATACAGTAAATACATATGAGATGAGTAATGTGAGATATGTAAACACACTTAAAGTGGCATTATAAAGTGACTGGTGTTCCATTTATTAAAGTGGCCAATGATATCAAGTCTGTTGGTGGAAGCTTCATTCTTGAAGCGTGGAATCTGATTGGTCAGACCAGCGTTGGATGAAGACGTAAACACCGGGGCTTCCTGTTTAGTTTCTGCCTATAGGAGGGGAGCAACAAGATGGAGTCTTGGTCAGATTCTCCAAAAGGGAGATGCAGGGGAGGGCCTTGTATGCATGTGGAGTAGTAGTGGTCGAGTGTTTTACTTGCTCATGTACTTCAATCGATATGCTGATAGAATTTAGGTAGCCTTGTTCTCAGATTAATTCTGCTAAAATCCCCAGCTACAATACATGCAGGCTCAGGATATCTGGTTTCCAGTTTGCATAAAGTCCAGTGAACGTCATTGATGGCCGTCTTGGTATCCGCTTGATTGATTGATTGTGAGGAATTCTAGGTCAGGTGAACAAAAGGACTTGAGTTCATGTATGTGGTTACAATTACACCGTGAGTCGTTAATCATGAAACATACACCCCGCCCTTCTTCTTACCAGAGAGTTGTTTGTTCCTGTCGGCGCACATGCACTGAAAACCCCGTTGGCTGAACGGACTCCGACAGCATGTCCCAAGCTCGCCATGTCACCGTAAAACAGAGTATGTTACAACCCTTAGATCTCTTTTGAAAGCAACTTTTGCCCTGATTTCGTTAACTAGGGACTGGACATTAGCGAGTAATAATAATATACTGGGAAGCGGTGGGTGGTGTGCCCACATCCGAAGCCTCACTAGAAGAACACTCTGGCACCTCTCCTCCGGCACCCTCTCCTCCGGCACCTCCCCTCCGGCACCCTCCCCTCCGGCACCCTCCCCTCGGCACCCTCCCCTCCGGCACCCCTCTCCTCCGGCACCCTCCCCCTCCGGCACCCTCCCCTCCGGCACCCTCTCCTCCGGCACCCTCCCCTCCGGCACCCTCTCCTCCGGCACCCTCCCCTCCGGCACCCTCTCCTCCGGCACCCTCCTCCGGCACCCTCTCCTCCGGCACCCTCTCCTCCGGCACCCTCCCCTCCGGCACCCTCTCCTCCGGCACCCTCCCCTCCCGGCACCCTCCCCTCCGGCACCATCCCCTCCGGCACCCTCCCCTCCGGCACCCTCTCCTCCGGCACCCTCCCCTCCGGCACCCTCCCCTCCGGCACCCTCCTCCTCCGGCACCTCCCCTCCGGCACCCTCTCCTGCACCCTCCCCTCCGGCACCCTCTCCTCCAGCACCCTCCCCTCCGGCACCCTCTCCTCCGGCACCCTCCTCCTCCGGCACCCTCTCCTCCGGCACCCCCTCCCCTCCAGCACCCTCTCCTCCGGCACCCTCCCCTCCGGCACCCTCCCCTCCGGCACCATCCCCTCCGCACCCTCCCCTCCGGCACCCTCTCCTCCGGCACCCTCCCCTCCGGCACCCTCCCCTCCGCACCCTCTCCTCCGGCACCCTCTCCTCCGGCACCCTCCCCTCCGGCACCCTCTCCTCCGGCACCCTCCCCTCCGGCACCTTCCTCCGGCACTCTCCCCTCCGGCACCCTCTCCTCCGGCACCCTCTCCTCCGGCACCTCTCCTCCGGCACCCTCTCCTCCGGCACCCTCCCCTCCGGCACCTCCCCTCCGGCACCCTCTCCTCCGGAACCTCCCCTCCGGCACCCTCCCCTCCGGCACCCTCCCCTCCGGCACCCTCTCCTCCGGCACCCTCTCCTCCGGCACCCTCTCCTCCGGCACCCTCCCCTCCGGCACCCTCTCCTCCGGAACCTCCCCTCCGGCACCCTCCGCCCTCCGGCACCCTCCCCTCCGGCACCCTCTCCTCCGGCACCCTCTCCTCCGGCACCCTCCCTTCCGGCACCCCCTCCTCCGGCACCTCTCCTCCGGCACCTCCCTTCCGGCACCCTCCCTCCGGCACCCTCTCCTCCGGCACCCTCTCCTCCGGCACCCTCTCCCCCGGCACCCTCCGCTCCCGGCACCCTCCCCTCCGGCACCCTCCCTTCCGGCACCCTCCCCTCCGGCACCCTCCCCTCCGGCACCCTCTCCTCCGACGGCGTTGTTTTGGGTCGGCCTCTGGAATCAGTTCAAATGCCCTGGGAGGTGCAGACAAAGGATATGCTTTAGGAAAGTTGTATTCCTGGTCGCAGTGCTGGTAAGTTTACGTTTCTTAAAAAATGAAGTACTGCACAAGGAAGTACTGCACAGTTTCTAAGGACATGAAACAGGCATCTCTATCGGCACCATCTTTCCGACCTATGGACGTTTTGAGACAGCTGTTAAGATGACATCAATAAGAAAGCGACATTTTATGTCTGTCTGCCACTCTGGTGTTCTATTTCCCAGAAAACATCTCTCTAGTCCCCCTTCTAACGACAACACAGGGTTGGATTTCAGCCCATGCAATCTTCTAACGACAACACAGGGTTGGATTTCAGCCCATGCAATCTTCTAACGACAACACAGGGTTGGATTTCAGCCCATGCAATCTTCTAACGACAACACAGGGTTGGATTTCAGCCCATGCAAACCTTTTAATGACAACACAGGGGTTGGATTTCAGCCCATGCAATCTTCTAACGACAACACAGGGTTGGATTTCAGCCCATGCAATCTTCTAACGACAACACAGGGTTGGATTTCAGCCCATGCAAACCTTTTAATGACAACACAGGGTTGGATTTCAGCCCATGCAAACCTTTTAATGACAACACAGGGTTGGATTTCAGCCCATGCAAACCTTTTAATGACAACACAGGGTTGGATTTCAGCCCATGCAAACCTTTTAATGACAACACAGGGTTGGATTTCAGCCCATGCAAACCTTTTAATGACAACACAGGGTTGGATTTCAGCCCATGCAAACCTTTTAATGACAACACAGGGTTGGATTTCAGCCCATGCAATCTTCTAACGACAACACAGGGTTGGATTTCAGCCCATGCAACCTTTTAATGACAACACAGGGTTGGATTTCAGCCCATGCAAACCTTTTAATGACAACACAGGGTTGGATTTCAGCCCATGTAACCTTCTAACGACAACACAGGGTTGGATTTCAGCCCATGCAAACCTTTTAATGACAACACAGGGTTGGATTTCAGCCCATGCAATGAGGGGGCAGGGGAAACCAAGGTGGCGTGTTTAAGACAGGGCCTTTCCATAGGTCGTTTTGTGGCATGTGAGGAGCACCACAGTCAGGGTGTGTAAAATGTTAATGTCAGACCTATTCATTATATGGAGGTCAATAGATACCTTCCTACCTCCCAGTGTGGTGCTAATGGAATAGAGTCAGAGACTAATGTCATCTGGATTACATGTAACGCTGGGTGCTGAGCACTGATTAGAGAGAAAGAGTGGGTGAGTGAGTGAGTGAGTGAGTGAGTGAGTGAGTGAGTGAGTGAGTGAGTGAGTGAGTGAGTGAGTGGTGAGTGGTGAGTGAGTGAGTGAGTGGTGAGTGAGTGAGTGAGTGAGTGAGTGAGTGACACTGAAAGTGAGTGACACAGAAAATAAATTGATATGGTAATTTGGAGTAATATCAACAGTGAAATGTTTTACTGCAGCATACTGTAAATGATGGTGCATTGTGGGAAAATGTTGTGGGGAGGGGATAGAATGTTTGTGTCTTAAATTGTACTATCATTCCACCCCACAGAATACCGTAACATATCATTGGAGTGGCAAAAATATTTTGACCAATAGTGTTGTTTCTGGCTCATTAACACATGTTGAGGTTAGACTTGTAAAAACTATATTTGTTGCTCTACTAATTTAACTCCTATGTGGATATAGTGCCCCATCAATTTGAAATGTATATGGGGACAGACTGGATAAGAGGGAAATGATTCAAGATCATTTACTGATTCATTAATGGAATAATTAATTGATCTGATTTTCTTTGATTTAAGTTGGTTATACGATCCAAATGAATCTAAGAGGGGCACCATTAAGCATTAAGAACCCCTCGAATCTATCATTAACCATTAATGACTTCAATGCCACAAATTATTAATTCAAGGTTTTATTTACTTGTCTAAATAATTAGAAAAGGTGGTAGTTTAATAAAAGATCAGATATACAAGACAGGGTACTCTGGGATATACAAGACAGGGTACTCTGGGTTATACAAGACAGGGTACTCTGGGTTATACAAGACAGGGTACTCTGGGTTATACAAGACAGGGTACTCTGGGTTATACAAGACAGGGTACTCTGGGTTATACAAGACAGGGTACTCTGGGTTATACAAGACAGGGTACTCTGGGATATACAAGACAGGGTACTCTGGGATATACAAGACAGGGTACTCTGGGATATACAAGACAGGGTACTCTGGGATACAAGACAGGGTACTCTGGGTTATACAAGACAGGGTACTCTGGGATATACAAGACAGGGTACTCTGGGTTATACAAGACAGGGTACTCTGGGTTATACAAGACAGGGTACTCTGGGTTATACAAGACAGGGTACTCTGGGTTATACAAGAGAGGGTACTCTGGGATACAAGACAGGGTACTCTAGGATATACAAGACAGGGTACTCTGGGATGTACAAGACAGGGTACTCTAGGATATACAAGACAGGGTACTCTGGGATACAAGACAGGGTACTCTGGGATACAAGACAGGGTACTCTAGGATATACAAGACAGGGTACTCTGGGATACAAGACAGGGTACTCTGGGATACAAGACAGGGTACTCTGGGATACACAAGACAGGGTACTCTGGGATACAAGACAGGGTACTCTAGGATATAC
>NW_026281308.1:10000-25625 GCF_023373465.1 Oncorhynchus keta
TGTTCCATATGTTCATCTTGTGTGTTGGTGTTCCGTATGTTCATCTTGTGTGTTGGTGTTCCATATGTTCATCTTGTGTGTTGGTGTTCCGTATGTTCCTTGTGTGTTGGTGTTCCATATGTTCCCTTGTGTGTTGGTGTTCCATATGTTCATCTTGTGTGTTGGTGTTCCATATGTTCATCTTGTGTGTTGGTGTTCCATATGTTCATCTTGTGTGTTGGTGTTCCATATGTTCATCTTGTGTGTTGGTGTTCCGTATGTTCATCTTGTGTGTTGGTGTTCCATATGTTCCCTTGTGTGTTGGTGTTCCATATGTTCATCTTGTGTGTTGGTGTTCCATATGTTCATCTTGTGTGTTGGTGTTCCATATGTTCATCTTTGTGTTGGTGTTCCATATGTTCCATTGTGTGTTGGTGTTCCATATGTTCATCTTGTGTGTTGGTGTTCCATATGTTCATCTTGTGTGTTGGTGTTCCGTATGTTCATCTTGTGTGTTGGTGTTCCATATGTTCATCTTGTGTGTTGGTGTTCCATATGTTCATCTTGTGTGTTGGTGTTCCATATGTTCATCTTGTGTGTTGGTGTTCCATATGTTCCATTGTGTGTTGGTGTTCCATATGTTCATCTTGTGTGTTGGTGTTCCATATGTTCATCTTGTGTGTTGGTGTTCCGTATGTTCCCTTGTGTGTTGGTGTTCCATATGTTCATCTTGTGTGTTGGTGTTCCGTATGTTCATCTTGTGTGTTGGTGTTCCCTTGTGTGTTGGTGTTCCATATGTTCATCTTGTGTGTTGGTGTTCCATATGTTCATCTTGTGTGTTGGTGTTCCATATGTTCATCTTGTGTGTTGGTGTTCCATATGTTGATCTTGTGTGTTGGTGTTCCATATGTTCATCTTGTGTGTTGGTGTTCCATATGTTCATCTTGTGTGTTGGTGTTCCATATGTTGATCTTGTGTGTTGGTGTTCCATATGTTCATCTTGTGTGTTGGTGTTCCATATGTTGATCTTGTGTGTTGGTGTTCCGTATGTTCATCTTGTGTGTTGGTGTTCCATATGTTCATCTTGTGTGTTGGTGTTCCATATGTTCCCTTGTGTGTTGGTGTTCCATATGTTCATCTTGTGTGTTGGTGTTCCGTATGTTCATCTTGTGTGTTGGTGTTCCATATGTTCCCTTGTGTGTTGGTGTTCCATATGTTCCCTTGTGTGTTGGTGTTCCGTATGTTCATCTTGTGTGTTGGTGTTCCATATGTTCATCTTGTGTGTTGGTGTTCCGTATGTTCATCTTGTGTGTTGGTGTTCCATATGTTCATCTTGTGTGTTGGTGTTCCATATGTTGATCTTGTGTGTTGGTGTTCCATATGTTCCCTTGTGTGTTGGTGTTCCGTATGTTCATCTTGTGTGTTGGTGTTCCATATGTTCCCTTGTGTGTTGGTGTTCCATATGTTCATCTTGTGTGTTGGTGTTCCGTATGTTCATCTTGTGTGTTGGTGTTCCATATGTTCATCTTGTGTGTTGGTGTTCCATATGTTCATCTTGTGTGTTGGTGTTCCGTATGTTCATCTTGTGTGTTGGTGTTCCATATGTTCATCTTGTGTGTTGGTGTTCCATATGTTCATCTTGTGTGTTGGTGTTCCGTATGTTCATCTTGTGTGTTGGTGTTCCATATGTTCATCTTGTGTGTTGGTGTTCCATATGTTCCCTTGTGTGTTGGTGTTCCATATGTTCATCTTGTGTGTTGGTGTTCCATATGTTCATCTTGTGTGTTGGTGTTCCATATGTTCCCTTGTGTGTTGGTGTTCCATATGTTCATCTTGTGTGTTGGTGTTCCGTATGTTCCTTGTGTGTTGGTGTTCCATATGTTCATCTTGTGTGTTGGTGTTCCATATGTTCATCTTGTGTGTTGGTGTTCCATATGTTCATCTTGTGTGTTGGTGTTCCATATGTTCATCTTGTGTGTTGGTGTTCCATATGTTCATCTTGTGTGTTGGTGTTCCATATGTTCCCTTGTGTGTTGGTGTTCCGTATGTTCATCTTGTGTGTTGGTGTTCCGTATGTTCCCTTGTGTGTTGGTGTTCCATATGTTCATCTTGTGTATTGGTGTTCCGTATGTTCCCTTGTG
Organism: Oncorhynchus keta; assembly: GCF_023373465.1. Classification (NCBI taxonomy): domain Eukaryota; kingdom Metazoa; phylum Chordata; class Actinopteri; order Salmoniformes; family Salmonidae; genus Oncorhynchus; species Oncorhynchus keta. The sequence continues at coordinate 12,121 of NW_026281308.1, forward strand.
TGTTGGTGTTCCATATGTTCATCTTGTGTGTTGGTGTTCCATATGTTCCCTTGTGTGTTGGTGTTCCATATGTTCATCTTTGTGTTGGTGTTCCGTATGTTCATCTTGTGTGTTGGTGTTCCGTATGTTCATCTTGTGTGTTGGTGTTCCGTATGTTCCCTTGTGTGTTGGTGTTCCATATGTTCCCTTGTGTGTTGGTGTTCCATATGTTCATCTTGTGTGTTGGTGTTCCATATGTTCATCTTGTGTGTTGGTGTTCCATATGTTCATCTTGTGTGTTGGTGTTCCATATGTTCCCTTGTGTGTTGGTGTTCCGTATGTTCATCTTGTGTGTTGGTGTTCCGTATGTTCATCTTGTGTGTTGGTGTTCCATATGTTCCATTGTGTGTTGGTGTTCCATATGTTCATCTTGTGTGTTGGTGTTCCATATGTTTATCTTGTGTGTTGGTGTTCCATATGTTCATCTTGTGTGTTGGTGTTCCATATGTTCATCTTGTGTGTTGGTGTTCCATATGTTCATCTTGTGTGTTGGTGTTCCATATGTTCCCTTGTGTGTTGGTGTTCCATATGTTCATCTTGTGTGTTGGTGTTCCATATGTTTATCTTGTGTGTTGGTGTTCCATATGTTCATCTTGTGTGTTGGTGTTCCATATGTTCATCTTGTGTGTTGGTGTTCCATATGGTCCCTTGTGTGTTGGTGTTCCATATGTTCATCTTGTGTGTTGGTGTTCCATATGTTCCCTTGTGTGTTGGTGTTCCATATGTTCATCTTGTGTGTTGGTGTTCCATATGTTCATCTTGTGTGTTGGTGTTCCATATGTTCCCTTGTGTGTTGGTGTTCCATATGTTCCCTTGTGTGTTGGTGTTCCCTTTGTGTGTTGGTGTTCCATATGTTCATCTTGTGTGTTGGTGTTCCATATGTTCCTTGTGTGTTGGTGTTCCCTTGTGTGTTGGTGTTCCATATGTTCATCTTTGTGTTGGTGTTCCATATGTTCATCTTGTGTGTTGGTGTTCCATATGTTCATCTTGTGTGTTGGTGTTCCATATGTTCATCTTGTGTGTTGGTGTTCCCTTGTGTGTTGGTGTTTCCTTGTGTGTTTGTGTGCAGTATGTGTTGATGTTAGGTGGTGAAGTCATGTGGGACAACTAGAAGTCATAGGTGTATGCTACTGAATTATGCTTTAGGTTTTAGGTCCTATGAAAACTCAGAGCGAGAAAATCCTCAAGATAAAAACTAAAAACCCTCAAGATAAAAACTAAAACCCTCAAGATAAAAACTAAAAACCCTCAAGATAAAAACTAAAAACCGTAAAGACAAAACAACTAAAAACCCTCAAGATAAAAACTAAAAAGATGAAACAACTAAAAACCCTCAAGATGAAAACTAAAAACCGTAAAGATGACAACTAAAAACCCTCAAGATGAAAAACTAAAAACCCTCAAGATGAAACAACTAAAAACCTCAAGATGAAACAACTGAAAACCCTCAAGATGAAACAACTAAAAACCCTCAAGATGAAACAACTAAAACCCTCAAGATGAAACAACTGAAAACCCTCAAGATGAATCAACTGAAAACCTCAAGATGAAACAACTAAAAACCCTCAAGATGAAACAACTAAAACCCTCAAGATGAAACAACTAAAAACCCTCAAGATGAAACAACTGAAAACCCTCAAGATGAAACAACTGAAAACCCTCAAGATGAAACAACTGAAAACCCTCAAGATAAAACACAGGAGAAACTCTGAAGACTGAAAACCATGGCTCCGATTCGCGGTGTGTTCTGCCCTTCTTGTCTGAGCCCTAATGACAGGCTATATGATTTACTTTGTGGTACCCCTGAATCTTTAAGCTGGGTGGTTCATATGAGAGATGGATATATGGGTTACATGTTCCAGCTGGAAGACTTGACAGTGAAGATCAAGTACCTGTCTCGTCGATCTATTCCAACCAAAATCCATGATTTTCTGTCCTGCCTTCAGTTTGAAGAAAATGGAATAAGATTAAACTGGGCCTGTGTTAGATGGAGAATGTGCTTAGTGGAACATCACTGCCTGGTTATGTTGTTGAAGAGGAAATGTGTGGGCTTAATGAGACCCGGCCCAGCTGTATTTCAAAGCCTTGTGAACAAACCTAAATAGAAGGGCACAGTTTTGGTCCAATTCAAATAAGTTAATGCTATGAAGAGTTCTGATGTGTTTGTTTTTTCAAACGCTTTGCCTGCAGATAAATAAAAAAATCCATCTCGAAAATGGCCATTTGAATAATTTCTCTTATCCAGAGCGACTTAAAGGAGCAATTAGGGTTAAGTGCCTTCCTCAAGGACACATCGACAGCTATTTCACTTAGTCGGCTCGGGGTTTTCAACCAACAACCTTTCAGTTCCTGGCCCAATGCTCTTAAACGCCACCTCACTCTCTCTCTCTCTCTCTCTCTCTCTCTCTCTCTCTCTCTCTCTCTCTCTCTCTCTCTCTCTCTCTCTCTCTCTCTCTCTCTCTGTCTCTCTCTCTCTCTCTCTCTCTCTCTCTCTCTCTCTCTCTCTCTCTCTCTCTCTCTCTCTCTCTCTCTCTCTCTCTCTCTCTCTCTCTCTCTCTGTCCCTCTGTCTCTCTTGTCTCTCTGTCTTTCTCTCTCTCTGTCTCTCTCTTTGTCTCTCTCTCTGTCTCTCTCGCGTGCTTTCTCTCTATCTATCTCTCAGCAGCCTACACAGGGTCCTGTGCAGAGAGGGGCTGCATTACCTCATGGATACACAGGGCCTTCGTTGGGGTTTGACCTTGTTGTTGAAGAGAATGCACTGTGACTGGGTTAGTTAAGGGGAGTGTGGTTAGTTAAGGGTGTGGGTTAGTTTAGTTCAACAAATAGTATATTCGTAACATACTGTATGTATTGTTTTTAGGTGTCCATATACGATTTACAACCATACTGACTTCCCAAACCATAGCAAAAACCAATGTTTTAAACATGTATAACGGACTACCTAATGAGGCCAAAATCCCCTTTTTAAAAGAGGGTTCTTTTCACCTTTGTCACAAAGAAGCAGAAAGAAGTGTAAGAAAACCCTGCCAAAGAGAATCAATCAAATCTGGTACCTTTCTTCCAATGTAACAATTGAAAGGTAAGATGCATATTGATTATGTTTATATGCTATATTTAAGCAATAAGGCACGAGGCGGTGTGGTATATGGCCAATATACCACAACGGCTGTTCTTAAGCACGACACAACGTGGAGTGCCTAGAATACAACCCACAGCCTTGGTATATTGGCCATATACCACAAACCCCCGAGGTGCCTTATTGCTATTATAAACTGGTTACCAACGTAATTAGAGCAGTTAAAATAAATGTTTTGTCATACCGCGGTATATGGTCTGGATATACTATGGCTTTTCAGCCTATCAGCTTTCCAGGGCTCGACCCCACCCGGTTTATAATTCTTTAAAAATGATTGCTCTATAAAAGGGGCTCAACTATACTGTAGATCTCATACAGTCTACCTCCTCAGCTCTTGATAGATTAGATAGAGTGATTGTCCTGTGAGTGATCACAGCTGCTGCAGGGTTCAAGTGTATTTGGAGACAGTAGACTGTTACAGGGTTGTGAACTGATAACCTGCGTGTCACATTTTCTGTGTTATTGCTAGAGAGAACGTAGAGATTGCAGAGTGACTCTGATACTCGTGATAGTGATATTGGGACATTGTGCTCGTTAGCTTACTGATGCTTTGTGCTGTCATGTACCTCTGACCCAGCACAGTGCAGCTGTCCCCGATGATAAGGTCACTACCAAGGCAACTGAACCCAGAGGGGAGCAGATCGACTGTCGTGCACTGAACCCTCTCGGTCTATGCCTATGTTCATGTGTGACATCTCTCTCTGTTAATATTCTCTCTTCTCTGTTATTATTCTCTGTCTCTCTCTCTCGCTCTATCGCTCTCTCTCTCTCTCGCTCTCTCTCTCCCCTCTCTCTCGCTCTCTCTCTCCCTCTCTCTCTCGCTCCTCTCTCTCCCTCTCTCTCTCTCTCTCTCTCTCCCCTCTTGCTCTCTCTCTCCTCTTGCTCTCTCGCCTCTCTCTCATTTCTTCTATGTTATTATTCTCTCTCTCACTCTATCGCTCTCTCTCTCTCGCTCTCTCTCCCTCTTGCTCTCTCGCCTCTCTCATTTCTTCTGTGTTATTATTCTAGCTCTCGCTCTCTCTCGCTCTCTCTCTCGTCTCACTCTCACTCTCTCGCTCTCGCTCTATCTCGTTTCCCTCTCGTTCTCTCTCGTTCTCTCTCGAAATATATCTCGTTCTATATAAGGTTCTCTCGTTATCTCCGCCTCTCGCTCTCTCGGTTCTCGCTCTCTCGCTCTCTCTCTCTAAATATCTCTGCGCCCGCTCTCTCGCTCTCTGTCTCTCGCCCGCAAACTCGCTCTCTCGCTCTCTCTCTGTCTCTCTCTCACTCTCGCTCTCTCGTATTCCTTCTCTCTGTTATTATTCTCTCTCATTCCTTCTCTCTGTTGGTGTGTTACCTGTAACAACCACCATAGAATTGACAGGGTGTTGTCCAGCATTCAGGCCCTTATGGAATAACCCCAAAATGAGCAGGAGCCTCAACGACCTCCCTTGTACACCTCTACCCCTTTGGGATAAGTGATCTAACGTCAATAGATTAGATACATGTTATTGTACCAAGGAGGAAATGATTTGGTCACGACATAATACATAACAATTGGTTGTTTACGAGGATTGGGCTAATAAGCTTAGAATATGTATATTTACTGACTACTATGTAATCGTATCTGCTGTTAATAGCTGGAGGACATGTCTGTACCATGTAATGGTATCTGCTGTTAACAGCCCTGAAGACATGTCTGTACTCCATGTCTGTACTATCATTTAAGTCATTTAGCAGACGCTCTTATCCAGAGCGACTTACAAATTGGTGCATTCACCTTTGCGACATCCAGTAGAACAGCCACTTTACAATAGTGCATCTAAATCTTAAAGGGGAGGGGGGTGAGAAGGATATTTATCCTATCCTAGGTATTCCTTAAAGAGGTGGGGTTTCAGGTGTCTCCGGAAGGTGGTGTGATTGACCGCTGTCCTGGCGGCCGCAGGGAGTTTGTTCCACCATTGGGGGCTACAGCCAACAGTTTTGACTGGGCTGAGCGGGAACTGTACTTCCTCAGTGGTAGGGAGGCGAGCAGGCCAGAGGTGGATGAACGCAGTGCCCTTTGTTTGGGTGTAGGGCCTGATCAGAGCCTGGAGGTACTGAGGTGCCGTTCCCTCACAGCTCCGTAGGCACCATGGTCTAGGAGATGAGCTTCAACTGGAAGCCAGTGGGAGAGCGGAGGAGCGGGGTGACGTGAGAGAACTTGGGAAGGTTGAACACCAGACGGGCTGCGGCGTTCTGGATGAGTTGTAGGGGTTTAATGGCACAGGCAGGGAGCCCAGCCAACAGCGAGTTGCAGTAATCCAGACGGGAGATGACAAGTGCCTGGATTAGACCTGCGCTCGGCTTCCCTGTGTGAGGCAGGGTCGTACCTGCGGATGTTGTAGAGCATGAACCTACAGGAACGGGCCACCGCCTTGATGTTAGTTGAGAACGACAGGGTGTTGTCCAGGATCACGCCAAGGTTCTTAGCGCTCTGGGGAGGAGGACACAGTGGAGTTGTCAACCGTGATAGCGAGATCATGGAACGGGCAGTCCTTCCCCGGGAGGAAGAGCAGTCTGGGCTTGCCGAGGTTCAGCTTGAGGTGGTGATCCGTCATCCACACTGATATGTCTGCCAGACATGCAGAGATGCGATTCGCCACCTGGTCATCAGAAGGGGGAAAGGAGAAGATTAATTGTGTCGCCTGCATAGCAATGATAGGGAGAGACCATGTGAGGTTATGACAGAGCCAAGTGACTTTGGTGAGAAGAGAATAGAGAGGGCCTAGAACAGAGCCCTGGGGGACACCAGTGGTGAGAGCGTGGGTGAGGAGACAGATCCCGCCATTGCCACCTGGTAGGAGCGACCTGTCAGGTAGGACGAATCCAAGCGTGGGCCGCGCGCCGGAGATGCCCAACTCGGAGGGTGGAGAGGAGGATCTGATGGTTCACAGTATCGAAGGCAGCTGAGAATTGGAAGGATGAGAGCAGAGGAGAGAGAGTTAGCTTTAGCGGTGCGGAGCAGCCCGTGATACAGAGAAGAGCAGTCTCAGTTGAATGACTAGTCTTGAAACCCACTGATTAGGATCAAGAAGGTCATTCAGAGAGAGGCGGGAGAGCTGGGCTAAGGACGGCACGTTCAAGAGTTTTGGAGAGAAAAGAAAGAAGGGATACTGGTCTGTAGTTGTTGACATCGGAGGGATCGAGTGTAGGTTTTTTCAGAAGGGGTGCAACTCTCGCTCTCTTGAAGACGGAAGGGACGTAGCCAGCGGTCAGGGATGAGTTGATGAGCGAGGTGAGGTAAGGGAGAAGGTCTCCGGAAATGGTCTGGAGAAGAGAGGAGGGGATAGGGTCAAGCGGGCAGGTTGTTGGGCGGCCGGCCGTCACAAGACGCGAGATTTCATCTGGAGAGAGAGGGGAGAAAGAGGTCAGAGCACAGGGTAGGGCAGTGTGAGCAGAACTAGCGGTGCCGTTTGACTTAGCAAACGAGGATCGGATGTCGTCGACCTTCTTTTTCAAAATGGTTGACGAAGTCATCTGCAGAGAGGGGAGGAGGGGGAGGGGGAGGAGGATTCAGGAGGGAGGAGAAGGTGGCAAAGAGCTTCCTAGGGTTAGAGGCAGATGCTTGGAATTTAGAGTGGTAGAAAATGGCTTTAGCAGCAGAGACAGAGGAGGAAAATGTAGAGAGGAGGGAGTGAAAGGATGCCAGGTCCGCAGGGAGGCGAGTTTTCCTCCATTTCCGCTCGGCTGCCCGGAGCCCTGTTCTACTATGTAATGGTATCTGCTGTTAACAGCCCTGAGGTCATGTCTGTACCATGTCTGTACTATGTAATGGTATCTGCTGTTAACAGCTCTGAGGTCATGTCTGTACCATGTCTGTACCATGTAATGGTATCTGCTGTTAACAGCTCTGAGGTCATGTCTGTACCATGTCTGTACTATGTAATGGTATCTGCTGTTAACAGCTCTGAGGTCATGTCTGTACCATGTCTGTACCATGTAATGGTATCTGCTGTTAACAGCTCTGAGGACATGTCTGTACTATGTAATGGTATCTGCTGTTAACAGCTCTGAAGACATGTCTGTACCATGTCTGTACTATGTAATGGTATCTGCTGTTAACAGCTCTGAGGACATGTCTGTACTATGTAATGGTATCTGCTGTTAACAGCTCTGAGGACATGTCTGTACCATGTCTGTACCATGTAATCGTATCTGCTGTTAACAGCTCTGAGGACATGTCTGTACCATGTCTGTACCATGTAATCGTATCTGCTGTTAACAGCTCTGAGGACATGTCTGTACCATGTCTGTACCATGTAATGGTATCTGCTGTTAACAGCTCTGAGGACATGTCTGTACCATGTCTGTACCATGTAATCGTATCTGCTGTTAACAGAGAGTGAGGAATGTGTATGCCGTCCAAATGCATAGGATGAAGTCAATTCTCATTTATGAATCGCACACCGAAGGGGTCACTTGCCAAGCCACCTGGAGCCTATAGTGGAGGAACAGCATACCCCCTTATGGAAAAGACTGGTGGAGCATTAACACATCACCCATTTCATCTCTTTGACACAACAGTCGGTAATGGACACGCTGGTCTCCTTGCCTACTGCCCAGTAAATTTGTACAATGAATCACCTTGACGTTTCCCCAATAGATTGGAATGAATTTGATTTGATTCACCTCCATAACATGGCCTGTTTTCACTTGAACCCGTATTCAGCTCAGGTATGCGGTATCTATGGCAATCCCTACCAGATGTCCTGACTTACCTAAATCCCTCTTCCTGTCATTTATGTAAACCCATTTGTAAAATGATTGATAGATCCACGTCTCAGCGGTATCTCCCCATAAACTACGTCTCGGACATTTGCTCTGAGAATAAGTTTGCTGTGCATTGTGTTTCAGTTGTTCATCTAACCATTGCTTTATCTTTGGGATATTTGAGTCATACATATTTTTGTTATAACATTAGCTAGAGCCGGCTCTACGGCGTGGCAAAGCTGGGCATGGAACCCTAAGCGCCGGCTCTACGGCGTGGCAAAGCTGGGCATGGAACCCTAAAAGCCGGCTCTACGGCGTGGCAAAGCTGGGCATGGAACCCTAAGAGCCGGCTCTACGGCGTGGCAAAGCTGGGCATGGAAACCTAAGATAGGTTTTTGTTATACCATTAGCTAGAGCCGGCTCTACGGCGTGGCAAAGCTGGGCATGGAACCCTAAGAGCCGGCTCTACGGCGTGGCAAAGCTGGGCATGGAACCCTAAGATAGGTTTTTGTTACCCTATTAAAAATGACAAACGGTATTGAATTGACCGTGCCCGGTTTTGCCAATGCAGCACCACCACTGGGCCTGCCAGTAGCAGACCGAGACTATATGAAGGTCTGATGAGGCAGAGGGGTGTAATAATGTAATATTTAGTACTTAACTCACAGAGAGGGAAAAAGGTTGTTAAATTTTGCAGACATCTACAGCCAGCTTCATTAAGTTTAATAATTATAGCTAGTTGGCTAAGCTCTGATCAGCTTGGATATTCTAAAATGTCTGGGCACTGCTAAGAGCAAAAAAAACACCATGTTGAGACCGATGCCGAGCCTCACCGAGCAGCCTGCTAGTCCGACCACCGAGGTTGAGGATCCTCGCGGCAAATGTAATGCGCGCCCATACCCCACGCCACCGTCTGGGCAACAAGATGGGCAGGTAGTCTAGTGGTTAGAGCGTTGGACTAGTAAACGAAAGGTTGCAAGGTCGAATCCCCGAGCTGACAAGGTACAAATCTGTCGTTCTGCCCCTGAACAAGGCAGTTATCCCCACTGTTCCTAGACCAGTTAACCCACTGTTCCTAGGCCAGTTAACCCACTGTTCCTAGGCCAGTTAACCCACTGTTCCTAGACCAGTTAACCCCACTGTTCCTAGACCAGTTAACCCCACTGTTCCTAGACCAGTTAACCCCACTGTTCCTAGGCCAGTTAACCCACTGTTCCTAGACCAGTTAACCCACTGTTCCTAGACCAGTTAACCCACTGTTCCCAGGCCAGTTAACCCACTGTTCCTAGACCAGTTAACCCACTGTTCCTAGACCAGTTAACCCACTGTTCCTAGACCAGTTAACCCACTGTTCCCAGGCCAGTTAACCCACTGTTCCTAGACCAGTTAACCCACTGTTCCTAGACCAGTTAACCCACTGTTCCTAGACCAGTTAACCCACTGTTCCTAGACCAGTTAACCCACTGTTCCTAGACCAGTTAACCCACTGTTCCTAGACCAGTTAACCCACTGTTCCTAGACCAGTTAACCCACTGTTCCTAGACCAGTTAACCCACTGTTCCTAGAGCCAGTTAACCCACTGTTCCTAGACCAGTTAACCCACTGTTCCTAGACCAGTTAACCCACTGTTCCTGGACCAGTTAACCCACTGTTCCTAGACCAGTTAACCCACTGTTCCTAGACCAGTTAACCCACTGTTCCTAGACCAGTTAACCCACTGTTCCCAGGCCAGTTAACCCACTGTTCCCAGACCAGTTAACCCACTGTTCCTAGACCAGTTAACCCACTGTTCCTAGACCAGTTAACCCACTGTTCCTAGACCAGTTAACCCACTGTTCCTAGACCAGTTAACCCACTGTTCCTAGACCAGTTAACCCACTGTTCCTAGACCAGTTAACCCACTGTTCCTTGACCAGTTAACCCACTGTTCCTAGACCAGTTAACCCACTGTTCCTAGACCAGTTAACCCCACTGTTCCGTCATTGTAAATAAGAATTTGTTGTTAACTGACTTGGTTAAATAAAGGTTCAATAACAAGATGAAGAAGAACGAGGGCCTAGCGCCAGCAGCACGAGGGCCTAGCACCAGCAGCACGAGGGCCTAGCGCCAGCAGCACGAGGGCCTAGCGCCAGCAGCACGAGGGCCTAGCGCCAGCAGCACGAGGCCTAGCGCCAGCAGCACGAGGGCCTAGCGCCAGCAGCACGAGGAGCCTAGCGCCAGCAGCACGAGGGCCTAGCGCCAGCAGCACGCAGGTCCTAGCGCCAGCAGCACGCAGGCCTAGCGCCAGCATGCACGAGAGGCCTGGCGCCAGCAGCACGAGGCCTAGCGCCAGCAGCACGAGGCCTAGCGCCAGCAGCACGAGAGCCTAGCGCCAGCAGCACGAGGGCCTAGCGCCAGCAGCACGAAGGCCTAGCGCCAGCAGATCGAGGGCCTAGCACCAGCAGCACGAGGGTAACATCACATGAAACACCTGCACATCTGTTACCCCAGCCACCTGACCTCCTCGGTGATGAGGAGACAGCGTTACCCCAGCCACCTGACCTCCTCGGTGATGAGGAGCCAGTGTTACCCCAGCCACCTGACCTCCTCGGTGATGAGGAGCCAGTGTTACCCCAGCCACCTGACCTCCTCGGTGATGAGGAGCCAGTGTTACCCCAGCCACCTGACCTCCATAGTGATGAGGAGCCAGTGTTACCCCAGCCACTAGCACCTGACCACCTCGGTGATGAGGAGCCAGTGTTACCCCAGCCACTAGCACCTGACTACCTCGGTGATGAGGAGCCAGTGTTACCCCAGCCACCTGACCTCCTCGGTGATGAGGAGACAGCGTTACTCCAGCCACCTGACCACCTCGGTGATGAGGAGCCAGTGTTACCCCAGCCACCTGACCACCTCAGTGATGAGGAGCCAGTGTTACCCCAGCCACCTGACCACCTCAGTGATGAGGAGCCAGTGTTACCCCAGCCACCTGACCACCTCAGTGATGAGGAGCCAGTGTTACCCCAGCCACCTGACCACCTCAGTGATGAGGAGCCAGTGTTACCCCAGCCACCTGACCACCTCAGTGATGAGGAGCCAGTGTTACCCCAGCCACCTGACCACCTCAGTGATGAGGAGCCAGTGTTACCCCGCCACCTGACCTCCTCGGTGATGAGGAGCCAGTGTTACCCCAGCCACCTGACCACCTCGGTGATGAGGAGACAGCATTACCCCAGCCACCTGACCTCCTCGGTGATGAGGAGACAGCATTACCCCAGCCACCTGACCACCTCGGTGATGAGGAGACAGCATTACCCCAGCCACCTGACCTCCTCGGTAATGAGCCAGCGCAGGTGTGTCTTGACACTTACTCAAGTGGCATTTTCAGTGGGAGAAAAGCTGGCCTTTTGTAGCGTCTGGTTCAAGGTCGGCATTTGGTTGTGGTGTACTCTGTCATCTCAGGAGGCGATAGAAAACTACAATTTCTTTAGGAAACCCACAGTAGCTACACAGTACACTAGGGAAAAACTGAATATACTTCTTAATTAGAGATGGACTGGTCACCTCGCCACAGTGTCAGGCATTTTGAAATCTCATGAAAATACCACAGAGATGCGAGGTGAAATTCAACCTACTCTCGCATATGGCACAGTGACAGAGCCGAGCTTTGTACTGCAAACATGACTCACAAAATGCTGGGACTCCTCGATCCTCCTAACAAGTTACTGCAGTCAAAAGCTACTGATCTGCACACCCGTGTCAATCTTGTCCGCAAACAGCGATGTGATGCTCAATTCGAAAAGCTTTGGAAGGCACGAGTACACCAGCTCCAAGCAAACGACGGAGACTCATGATGTAAAACTCTGCAAGAGTATGTAGTTGAATGCACAGTGGGTCAGCATGATGATGGAGTCGAGGGTGGGGGGAGGGGGGGGGGGTGTAAAAAAATGTTTTTCAGCACTTTGGATGCCGTGCTGTGGATTTAGCAAATGAAATACTGGTGAAAGGATCCCAAGAGCCTAAACTTTTTGGATGTGAACAGGATCGAACCAAAACGGGTCAAGTGGAAGCAGAGTTGATTGTGTTTGGTACATGATGGTACATTATGGTACATGACGGCACATGACGGCACATTATGGCACACGATGGTACACTATGGCACAAAAATTGTACATAATGGTACATGATGGTATATAATGGTACATTATGGCACATGGTGATACATTATGGTACATTACAACACATGACGGTACATACTGGCACACAATGGAACATGCTGGCGCACAATGGCACATGATGGCACATAATGCTACATGAGGGCACATGATGGCACTCGATGGCACATAACGGTACATAGCGGTACATGGTGGTACATTATGGTACACTACGGTATATGATGGTACATGGTGGCACTTCACGGTACATAATGGTACATGGTGGTACATTATGGTACATTATGGTACACTACGGTATATGATGGTACATGATGGCACATAACTGTACATAATGGTACATGGTGGTACATTATGGTACATCATGGTACACTACGGTATATGATGGTACATGCTGGCACATAACGGCACATGGCGGTATATGATGGCACATTATGGTACACTACGGTATATGATGGTACATGGTGGCACATCACGGTACATGGTGGTACATTATGGTACATTATGGTACACTACGGTATATGATGGTACATGGTGGCACATCACAGTACACAACGTCACATGATGGTACATAACGGTACACAATGCTACAGTTGGGTACATAACGGTACAATATGGTACATGATGGTAAATTGTGGAACAGTATGGTACATTGTGGTACATTGTGTTACATGGTGGTACATTGTGGTACATAATGGTACATTCTCGCAAGGTGAAATCTAACCACAGCCAGCAAACTACAACTTATTGTTCTTCTAAAAATGATTTGTCAGCAATATCGATTGTGCTTTTGGCAATGAAACGTGGATTTTTACATTTCGGGCATCTACAGCAATGTGTGAGAATTCCTTCTCTACCCTGAAGAACGTAAATTCTGCATTTGACATCGATGAAAAACTGAATGGAGAGCTCATGCCTTTTTATGAACCCTTTTTTCAAATCCTCATTAGAGTCGCATCATGCAGCCTTATAATATATACAAAATCTGAACATATAGCCAAACGTTTGTATCACAACTAAAGTTACATAAATAACTCTGAATTAAACATATAGGAGGACCTGTTTCTTTGTTAACCCGCTCAACACAGTATAGCCGCATGTGCAACACTCCCTCAAATCGTTTGGAGAAAATATCCTTTTTATTTTATGCAGCTATATGTTCAATTGTATTCTTCAAATTATAAACGGAATTTTAAGGAAATCTCGTCCGCAAACAGAATTAGTGTAGGCCGCAACCATAGGCCGCACCCATAGGCCGCAACCATAGGCCGCACCCATAGGCCGCACCCATAGGCCGCACCCATAGGCCGCACCCATAGGCCGCACCCATAGGCCGCACCCATAGGCCGCACCCAGATCAGGGCCAAAGGACAACTCAGTGTGCTCAGTGTTCTTCTGAAATAGGCCTTGTTTTCACATCATGTTTCTTTAAACCTGTCTAAAATACATA
>NW_026281309.1:0-7057 GCF_023373465.1 Oncorhynchus keta
AAATGAAAGCACTGGTAGATACTCTCTTCTTATTGCTTAAATGAAAGCACTGGTAGATACTCTCTTCTTATTGCTTAAATGAAACCCTGGTAGATACTCTCTTCTTATTGGCAAATGAAAGCACTTTGGTAGATACTCTCTTCTTATTGGTTAAATGAAAGCCCTGGTAGATACTCTCTTCTTATTGCTTAAATGAAAGCACTGGTAGATACTCTCTTCTTATTGGTTAAATGAAAGCACTGGTAGATACTCTTCTTATTGCTTAAATGAAAGCACTGGTAGATACTCTCTTCTTATTGTAAATGAAAGCACTGGTAGATACTCTCTTCTTATTGGCAATGACCCTGGTAGATCTCTCTTCTTATTGGTTAAATAGAAAGCACTGGTAGATACTCTCTTCTTATTGGTTAAATGAAAGCACTGGTAGAAACTCTCTTCTTATTGGTTAAAATGAAAGCACTGGTAGATACTCTCTTCTTATTGCTTAAATGAAAGCACTGGTAGATACTCTCTTCTTATTGTAAATGAAAGCCCTGGTAGATACTCTCTTCTTATTGGTTAAATGAAAGCCCTGGTAGATACTCTCTTCTTATTGGTTAAATGAAAGCACTGGTAGATACTCTCTTCTTATTGCTTAAATGAAAGCCCTGGTAGATACTCTCTTCTTATTGCTTAAATGAAAGCCCTAGTAGATACTCTCTTCTTATTGGTTAAATAAAGCACTGGTAGATACTCTCTTCTTATTGGTCAAATGAAAGCCCTGGTAGATACTCTCTTCTTATTGGTTAAATGAAAGCACTGGTAGATACTCTCTTCTTATTGGTTAAATGAAAGCCCTGGTAGATACTCTCTTCTTATTGGTTAAATGAAACTCTCTTCCTGGTAGATACTCTCTTCTTATTGCTTAAATGAAAGCACTGGTAGATACTCTCTTCTTATTGGTTAAATGAAAGCCCTGGTAGATACTCTCTTCTTATTGGTTAAATGAAAGCACTGGTAGAAACTCTTCTTATTGGTTAAATGAAAGCCTGGTAGATACTCTCTTCTTATTGGTTAAATGAAGCACTGGTAGATACTCTCTTCTTATTGGTTAAATGAAAGCCTGGTAGATACTCTCTTCTTATTGCTTAAATGAAAGCACTGGTAGATACTCTCTTCTTATTGGTCAAATGAAAGCACTCTCTTCTTATTGCTTAAATGAAAGCACTGGTAGATACTCTCTTCTTATTGCTTAAATGAAAGCCCTGGTAGATACTCTCTTCTTATTGGTTAAATGAAAGCCCTGGTAGATACTCTTCTTCTTATTGCTTAAATGAAAGCACTGGTAGATACTCTCTTCTTATTGGTTAAATGAAAGCCTGGTAGATACTCTCTTCTTATTGGTTAAATGAAAGCACTGGTAGATACTCTCTTCTTATTGCTTAAATGAAAGCACTGGTAGATACTCTCTTCTTATTGGTTAAATGAGAAAGCCCTGGTAGATACTCTCTTCTTATTGGTTAAATGAAAGCCCTGGTAGATACTCTCTTCTTATTGGTTAAATGAAAGCACTGGTAGATACTCTCTTCTTATTGCTTAAATGAAAGCCCTGGTAGATACTCTCTTCTTATTGGTTAAATGAAAGCACTGGTAGATACTCTCTTCTTATTGCTTAAATGAAAGCCTGGTAGATACTCTCTTCTTATTGGTTAAATGAAAGCACTGGTAGATACTCTCTTCTTATTAGTTAGCCTGGTGGTTAAATGAAAGCACTGGTAGATACTCTCTTCTTATTGCTTAAATGAAAGCACTGGTAGATACTCTCTTCTTATTGCTTAAATGAAAGCCCTGGTAGATACTCTGTTCTTATTGGTTAAATGAAAGCACTGGTAGATACTCTGTTCTTATTGGTTAAATGAAAGCACTGGTAGATACTCTCTTCTTATTGGTTAAATGAAAGCACTGGTAGATACTCTCTTCTTCTTATTCTTCTTAAAATGAAAGCCCTGGTAGATACTCTCTTCTTATTGAAAGCTGGTAAACTCTCTTCTTATTGTAAATGAAAGCCCTGGTAGATACTCTGTTCTTATTGGTTAAATGAAAGCCTGGTAGATACTCTCTTCTTATTGGTTAAATGAAAGCCTGGTAGATACTCTCTTCTTATTGCTTAAATGAAAGCACTGGTAGATACTCTCTTCTTATTGGTTAAATGAAAGCCCTGGTAGATACTCTCTTCTTATTGGTTAAATGAAAGCCTGGTAGATACTCTCTTCTTATTGGTTAAATGAAAGCCCTGGTAGATACTCTCTTCTTATTGGTTAAATGAAAGCCCTGGTAGATACTCTCTTCTTATTGGTTAAATGAAAGCACTGGTAGATACTCTCTTCTTATTGCTTAAATGAAAGCACTGGTAGATACTCTCTTCTTATTGGTTAAATGAAAGCACTGGTAGATACTCTTATTGGTTAAATCTTAGATATCTCTTCTTATTGGTTAAATGAAAGCACTGGTAGATACTCTCTTCTTATTGCTTAAATGAAAGCACTGGTAGATACTCTCTTCTTATTGGTTAAATGAAAGCCCTGGTAGATACTCTCTTCTTGCTTAAATGAAAGCCTGGTAGATACTCTGTTCTTATTGCTCAAATGAAAGCACTGGTAGATACTCTCTTCTTATTGGTTAAATGAAAGCCCTGGTAGATACTCTCTTCTTATTGGTCAACTTCTGTTCTTATGGAAAGCACTGGTAGATACTCTCTTCTTATTGCTTAAATGAAAGCCCTGGTAGATACTCTCTTCTTATTGGTTAAATGAAAGCCCTGGTAGATACTCTTCTTATTGGCTTAAATGAAAGCCCTGGTAGATACTCTCTTCTTATTGGTTAAATGAAAGCCCTGGTAGATACTCTTCTTATTGGTCTCTTTAAATGTTAAAAAAGCCCTGGTAGATACTCTCTTCTTATTGGTTAAATGAAAGCACTGGTAGATACTCTCTTCTTATTGCTTAAATGAAAGCCCTGGTAGATACTCTCTTCTTATTGCTTAAATGAAAGCACTGGTAGATACTCTCTTCTTATTGGTTAAATGAAAGCCCTGGTAGATACTCTGTTCTTATTGGTTAAATGAAAGCACTGGTAGATACTCTGTTCTTATTGGTTAAATGAAAGCACTGGTAGATACTCTCTTCTTATTGGTTAAATGAAAGCCCTGGTAGATACTCTCTTCTTATTGGTCAAATGAAAGCACTGGTAGATACTCTCTTCTTATTGCTTAAATGAAAGCCCTGGTAGATACTCTCTTCTTATTGGTTAAATGAAAGTCCTGGTAGATACTCTGTTCTTATTGGTTAAATGAAAGCACTGGTAGATACTCTCTTCTTATTGCTTAAATGAAAGCCCTGATACTCTCTTCTTAAATGAAAGCACTGGTAGATACTCTCTTCTTATTGCTTAAATGAAAGCCTGGCAGATACTCTGTTCTTATTGCTTAAATGAAAGCCCTGGTAGATACTCTTCTTATTGGTTAAATGAAAGCCCTGGTAGATACTCTGTTCTTATTGGTTAAATGAAAGCACTGGTAGATACTCTCTTCTTATTGCTTAATGAAAGCACTGGTAGATACTCTCTTCTTATTGCTTAAATGAAAGCCCTGGTAGATACTCTCTTCTTATTGGTTAAATGAAAGCCCTGGTAGATACTCTGTTCTTATTGGTTAAATGAAAGCACTGGTAGATACTCTGTTCTTATTGGTTAAATGAAAGCACTGGTAGATACTCTCTTCTTATTGCTTAAATGAAAGCCCTGGTAGATACTCTGTTCTTATTGCTTAAATGAAAGCCCTGGTAGATACTCTCTTCTTATTGGTTAAATGAAAGCACTGGTAGATACTCTCTTCTTATTGGTTAAATGAAAGCACTGGTAGATACTCTCTTCTTATTGCTTAAATGAAAGCCCTGGTAAATACTCTCTTCTTATTGGTTAAATGAAAGCCCTGGTAGATACTCTCTTCTTATTGCTTAAATGAAAGCACTGGTAGATACTCTCTTCTTATTGCTTAAATGAAAGCCCTGGTAGATACTCTCTTCTTATTGGTTAAATGAAAGCCCTGGTAGATACTCTCTTCTTATTGGTTAAATGAAAGCCCTGGTAGATACTCTCTTCTTATTGCTTAAATGAAAGCACTGGTAGATACTCTCTTCTTATTGCTTAAATGAAAGCCCTGGTAGATACTCTCTTCTTATTGGTTAAATAGAAAGCCCTGGTAGATACTCTGTTCTTATTGGTTAAATAAGCACTGGTAGATACTCTGTTCTTATTGGTTAAATGAAAGCACTGGTAGATACTCTCTTCTTATTGCTTAAATGAAAGCACTGGTAGATACTCTGTTCTTATTGGTTAAATGAAAGCACTGGTAGATACTCTCTTCTTATTGCTTAAATGAAAGCACTGGTAGATACTCTCTTCTTATTGCTTAAATGAAAGCCCTGGTAGATACTCTCTTCTTATTGGTTAAATGAAAGCCCTGGTAGATACTCTGTTCTTATTGGTTAAATGAAAGCACTGGTAGATACTCTCTTCTTATTGCTTAAATGAAAGCACTGGTAGATACTCTCTTCTTATTGCTTAAATGAAAGCCCTGGTAGATACTCTCTTCTTATTGGTTAAATGAAAGCCCTGGTAGATACTCTGTTCTTATTGGTTAAATGAAAGCACTGGTAGATACTCTGTTCTTATTGGTTAAATGAAAGCACTGGTAGATACTCTCTTCTTATTGCTTAAATGAAAGCACTGGTAGATACTCTGTTCTTATTGCTTAAATGAAAGCACTGGTAGATACTCTCTTCTTATTGCTTAAATGAAAGCCCTGGTAGATACTCTCTTCTTATTGGTTAAATGAAAGCCCTGGTAGATACTCTGTTCTTATTGGTCAAATGAAAGCACTGGTAGATACTCTCTTCTTATTGCTTAAATGAAAGCCCTGGTAGCCTCATTAACTCTGTGGGGGATTGGTCTAATAACCAAATAATGCCTCATTACCTCTGTGGGGGATTGGTCCAATAACCAAATAATGCCTCATTAACTCTGTGGGGATTGGTCCAATAACCAAATAATGCCTCATTACCTCTGTGGGGGATTGGTCTAATAACCAAATAATGCCTCATTACCTCTGTGGGGATTGGTCCAATAACCAAATAATGCCTCATTAACTCTGTGGGGATTGGTCCAATAACCAAATAATGCCTCATTACCTCTGTGGGGGATTGGTCCAATAACCAAATAATGCCTCATTAACTCTGTGGGGGATTGGTCCAATAACCAAATAATGCCTCATTACCTCTGTGGGGGATTGGTCCAATAACCAAATAATGCCTCATTAACTCTGTGGGGGATTGGTCCAATAACCAAATAATACCTCATTACCTCTGTGGGGGATTGGTCCAATAACCAAATAATGCCTCATTAACTCTGTGGGGGATTGGTCTAATAACCAAATAATGCCTCATTAACTCTGTGGGGGATTGGTCCAATAACCAAATAATGCCTCATTACCTCTGTGGGGGATTGGTCCAATAACCAAATAATACCTCATTACCTCTGTGGGGGATTGGTCCAATAACCAAATAATGCCTCATTACCTCTGTGGGGGATTGGTCTAATAACCAAATAATGCCTCATTAACTCTGTGGGGGATTGGTCTAATAACCAAATAATGCCTCATTACCTCTGTGGGGGATTGGTCTAATAACCAAATAATGCCTCATTACCTCTGTGGGGGATTGGTCTAATAACCAAATAATGCCTCATTACCTCTGTGGGGGATTGGTCTAATAACCAAATAGCCGGTTTATTAACACTGATGTCATATTGCTATTTGGGAGATTGATCATATAAACCATTTTGTGAATTGAAAGCACTGGTTGATACTCTCTTCTTATTGGTTAAATGAAAGCCCTGGTAGATACTCTCTTCTTATTGCTTAAATGAAAGCACTGGTAGATACTCTCTTCTTATTGGTCAAATGAAAGCCCTGGTAGATACTCTCTTCTTATTGGTCAAATGAAAGCACTGGTAGATACTCTCTTCTTATTGGTCAAATGAAAGCCCTGGTAGATACTCTCTTCTTATTGCTTAAATGAAAGCACTGGTAGATACTCTCTTCTTATTGGTTAAATGAAAGCCCTGGTAGATACTCTCTTCTTATTGCTTAAATGAAAGCACTGGTAGATACTCTCTTCTTATTGCTTAAATGAAAGCACTGGTAGATACTCTCTTCTTATTGGTCAAATGAAAGCCCTGGTAGATACTCTCTTCTTATTGGTTAAATGAAAGCACTGGTAGATACTCTCTTCTTATTGCTTAAATGAAAGCACTGGTAGATACTCTCTTCTTATTGCTTAAATGAAAGCACTGGTAGATACTCTCTTCTTATTGCTTAAATGAAAGCCCTGGTAGATACTCTCTTCTTATTGGTTAAATGAAAGCCCTGGTAGATACTCTCTTCTTATTGCTTAAATGAAAGCACTGGTAGATACTCTCTTCTTATTGGTTAAATGAAAGCACTGGTAGATACTCTCTTCTTATTGGTTAAATGAAAGCACTGGTAGATACTCTCTTCTTATTGCTTAAATGAAAGCACTGGTAGATACTCTCTTCTTATTGGTTAAATGAAAGCCCTGGTAGATACTCTCTTCTTATTGGTTAAATGAAAGCCCTGGTAGATACTCTCTTCTTATTGCTTAAATGAAAGCACTGGTAGATACTCTCTTCTTATTGGTTAAATGAAAGCCCTGGTAGATACTCTCTTCTTATTGCTTAAATGAAAGCCCTGGTAGATACTCTCTTCTTATTGCTTAAATGAAAGCCCTGGTAGATACTCTCTTCTTATTGGTTAAATGAAAGCCCTGGTAGATACTCTCTTCTTATTGGTTAAATGAAAGCCCTGGTAGATACTCTCTTCTTATTGCTTAAATGAAAGCACTGGTAGATACTCTCTTCTTATTGCTTAAATGAAAGCCCTGGTAGATACTCTCTTCTTATTGGTTAAATGAAAGCACTGGTAGATACTCTGTTCTTATTGGTT
>NW_026281310.1:0-83328 GCF_023373465.1 Oncorhynchus keta
ATCTGGCCTGTCTGTCTGAGGAGGGATCCCTTCTCCTGTTTGAGGAGATGGGGTCCCCTATTCTCAGCCAGGCAGTCTACGGGGAGAGAGTTGGTGGAGAGCCCGGGATGCAGAGCACTCCTATACCCAACACCATGCCTGCATCCTGGGTTTCAGGGATGGAGGAGGACGGGGGGGCGTCAGGAGGAGGAGGGACGTCCCTGCCGGTGGAGATGGAACAGGGGAGCATCGGGTGAGTCTCCTGTTTTTTCTTTGGTTTTTGGGTTATATATTGGTAGATTATTATTAAGTGAATGTCTGTTTCTGTTCTTAGTTTAAATGTTAGAGGGTTAAGGGATTTTGTTAAAAGGAGGGCGGTGTTTTGTTATTTAGAGGGGGTGGGTTTTGATTTCTGTCTTTTACAGGAGGCTCACCTGAGGGATGGTGGGGATGTGAATAGATTTAGGAGGGAGTGGGATAAGGGGGAGTCTTTTTGGGGCATAGGAGGGGTGCACTCGACAGGAGTAGGAATTTTGTGTGGGAATAGACAGGTTAAGATAGAGAGCACATTCGTTATAATGCAGGGTAGAGTAATAGGGATAGATGTGAAGTATAGGGAAGTTAGATATAGGTTAATTGGGGTGTATGGGCCACAGGTGGCGGCAGACAGGAGGGAGATGGTGGACTGTCTGGCGCCCCTGTGTGTCACAAATAGGAACTTAGTGATAGGAGGTGATTTTAATATAGATTTGGGGATAAGGGGAGACAGTAGTGCAGGTGCCATCACCAGGCTAATGGCTTGCCATGGCCTGCACACTACTCCGGCAATGGTCGGTCCCACATGGCGCAACTCCAGGGGGGTTGCGCGGAGGCTCGACTATATTTTCGTATCTAGGTCTTTGGGTCGGTTGTCTGGGCGGCTGTTGCCTGTCTTCTTTTCGGACCATGACGGGGTGCTCCTGCAGGTGGGGTCGCCAGTCTGCCTCTTCGGTAGGGGGTACTGGAAACTAGATCGGGATTTACTGGATGAGCAGGTTTTTGTCAATGCAGTCACAGGGGTGTTTCGGAGGCTTGAAGGTCTCCGGCCCATGTGTGAGGGGGTGTTAGAGTGGTGGGATATAGTAAAGGTAAGGATTAGGGCCTTTATCATAGGATATGGTAAGAGGAAAAAGAGGGAGGAAAGGAGGGAGGTGGATCATATCCAAAGGTTGCTCGAACTTGAGTACGAGGCAGGTAACCTCGGCGGTTCGATTGACTGGGAGAGATCCACAGCCCTGAAGGCGCAGCTCAGGGAGCTGCAGGAGCTGAAGGCTCGAGCTTTCCTGGAGCGTGCACATAGTGGCTTTTTAGAACATAATGAGACTTGTTCCGCTATGTTCTTTAAGTCGGTTAGGGCAAGGCAGAGTAGGAAGGTAATGCATGGAGTTAGAAAAGAAGATGGTAGTGTAGTAAGTAAACCAGAGGAGATGGTCAGGGTGACAACTGATCATTTCCGAGGTTTATTTAAGGAAAGGGAAATAGATGTAGAGCAGGGAAATGTGTTTTTAGAACACTTGTCCCGGCGGCTGCCGGAGGACATTAGAGATGTGATGGAGGCCCAGATCTCACTAGAAGAGGTTGAGAGCGCTCTTAGGAGGATGGGTAAAGGGAAGGTGCCTGGGATGGATGGGCTGCCGGCTGAGTTTTACCTCAAGTTTTGGGGTATACTTGGACCAGTGGTCCTCGAAGTCTTGAAGGCCATCCTTGAGACGGGAGTCCCAGGGGGATCAATGGCTGTTGGTGTGCTGTCACTTCTGTACAAGAAAGGGGACGCAACAGACCTTGGCAACTGGCGGCCATTGACCATGCTGTGTGTTGATTACAAGTTGCTTGCAAAGGTCCTGGCGGACCGGCTACGCACAGCCCTTCCCTACGTCGTCCATGAGGACCAGACGTGCGGGGTAGAGGGTCGCTCTATTCGATGGAACCTACAGTTAATCAGGGACTCCATCGCCTGGGTTGAAGATAGAGGGCTGCCTTTAATGGTAGCAGCGCTAGATCAGGCGAAAGCCTTTGATCGCGTGAATAGATCCTTTCTATTCAGGGTATTAGGTAGATTAGGTTTTGGGGAGAAGTACATAGGATGGATCCGTACTTTGTATGTCGGAGCGGGGTGCCGAGTAAGTGTAAACAGTCACTTAGGTGACGTTTTTGACCTCTCGTCTGGGGTCAGGCAGGGATGCCCACTCTCGGCTCTCCTTTTCGTCCTGTACATGGAGCCTCTGGGGGCTGCCATTAGGGCAGACACAGGGGTGGAGGGCTTGTTGATCCCTGGAAGCGGTGGGCTGCGTGTTAAGATGACGCAGTACGCCGACGACACTTCCTTGCTGCTATGCAAGGACTCGTGCTTGACAAGGTCCCTTGCCATCATTGGGGATTTCACCCGAGCGTCGGGGGCGGTTCTGAATCACGCAAAGTCTTCCGTTAAATTTTTCGGAAGATGGCGCGGTAGGACGGATGTGCCCGGGGGGTTATCTCTCTGTGAAGGGGCCCTGAGGATTCTCGGGGTCCATTTTGAGACCTCCGGCTCAGCGACGCTGAACTGGAACATGGGTATCGCAGTGGTACAGAGGAAGCTTGCAATGTGGAAGGCTAGGTCTTTGTCTTTTATAGGTAAGGTCCTGGTCTTAAAGGTGGATGTATTGCCATCTCTTTTGTATTTGGCATACATCTATCCATTGCCGGCTTGTCTGAGGAGGCCTCTAGTGAGGCTCGTGTTTCAGTTCATGTGGGGTGGCAGGTACGAGTGGGTCGCCAGGGCACGCATGCTCTGTCCCATCGGGGAGGGAGGTAGGGGGTACCTAACATCCCCCTCAAGCTGGACACAATTTTTGTGTCCTTTGTGTTGACGGAACTGGCTCATCCAGTGATACACCCGTCCGGTTACCTCCTGCGGGTGTTCTTCTCGTACCAAGCGAGAAGCGTAATGGTGTGGTCTAACACGGGTCCTCGGGCGGAACAGCTGCCGTGGCACTTTGGCCATGCGGCCAAGTGGCTGCGTGCGCACCCCGAGGTTGAAGTTGCCCGAGTAGGTTTAGACCACAGGCACCTGTACGAAGAGGTCAGGCAGGCAGGGAGTCCTGCGCCTGTAGCGGGCATCTCGTCGGTGGTCTGGGAGGGAGTGCAGGCGCGGGGCCTGGACAACAGGCTCAAGGACCTGAATTGGTTGAGCCTCCACAAGTGTTTGCCGGTACGGTCCACCATGTACCGGCATAGCTTGGCGCGATCCCCCACCTGCCCAAGGTCTGCTTGTGGCGGGGAGGAGACTGTGCGCCATGCTTTTGGGACTGTGCCTTTGCCGGAGTAGTATGGGCGAGGGCACGGGTGTTGATAGGTTTGGTAAGGGGTGATTTTGTCGTAACATGGGCTAGGTTAGAGAGAGGTGTAGGGAGAGTGAGGGGGACAGATAGGGATAGATTTCTGCTCTGGCTTCTCATGAGCCTCTTTAAACGGGGGCTGTGGGAAGCCAGGCAGAATTTGGTAAAGACAGGGAGAGATTGGGGGGTGGAAGGGATAGTTAGGAGGGTGGAAGGAGATTTAAGAGGTAGGATGAAGAGGGAGGAGAGGAAGTGGGGGAAACACGCAGCACGGGAGAGATGGAAAGGGGGTTTAGGGATGGGGGTGTTAGACTGAGTGTAGTAAGTGGATAGTTTAGCGACGGGGAGATAGGGAAAGGGTTAGGGATGATGGGGAGGGACGATGCTCCCCTGTGATTTTATTTTTTGGTGATTGTTGGTTATTATGTAGAATACCTTGGTTTGTTTTGGTTGATTGAAAATATAAGTTTGTATAATAATGAAGGTATTTGAACGTAATAAATTATTTTTTCTAAAAAATAAAAAAAAATCTGTTCTTATCAGTTTAATATCTGATACGTCCCCCATCGGGGGACTACATATTAAATTGATTTTTCGAACAGGGAGTCGGAAATGGGGCTTGCTCCGTCCGCTCCACGCATCGACCCGGTATTGCAGTACCTCCGGGAACGGTGCAACACTTTTCTCCCGTTGTCAAGGAAAAATGCTCATTCACAAAGCTATGTAAACAGCTAGCTAGCTAGCTAAAAAAATTGGGCCAGGATTGTGTCTGTCTGTCTGTCTGTCTGTCTGTCTGTCTGTCTGTCTGTCTGTCTGTCTGTCTGTCTGTGTGTGTGTGTGTGTGTGTGTCTGTCTCTGTGTGTGTGTCTCTCTCTCTCTCTCTCTCTCTCTCTCTCTCTCTCTCTCTCTCTCTCTCTCTCTGTCGCTGTGTCTCTGTGTCTGTCGCTGTGTCTCTGTGTCTGTGACCTTCTTTTTATCCACAGCCCTCGAAAACTTGGAAGAGTGGCTTCCGGGAGCACCCGCGGTTACCCGGCCTAGAGTGCACAGAGTGTGTGTCGGGCCCCCACCTCTGACTTCCATACGATTCTGGTTTCTCTTCATTACGCACAAGCCTTTCGCCTTTTACTAAAGACTTCCGTGGAGAGGAACACTTACGAGTTCAACGTATTTTTGGAGGGGCTTTGCTTCTTGCAGAGCCCGCTATCTTGTTTCAAGAGAAATTGACTGACAGACAGAGGTGGGCCGGCCAGGATAGTGACTTAAAGATACATTAGCAACTTTTTCCAAAAAACACATGCCATTGACTGAGTGACTGAGTGAGTGAGTGACTGAGTGAGTGACTGAGTGACTGAGTGAGTGACTGAGTGAGTGACTGAGGGAGGGAGGAGCCGCCGGCTTTTGCCTACCCGCTGAGGTCTGTCGAGACCCCCGGGGGCCCGGCGGTTGCAGGGTTCCATTTGTGGGTTATCGCTTCTCGGCCTTTTGGCTCAGATCAAGTGTAGTTACTTTGACAGTGCTGCACTTGATCGGAGAAGCGATCGTAGGCCGGAGGGCGCCCGGGAAAATTGTGTTTTATTTCTGTTGAAAATTATTGTCATTTTGTTGTATTGTTTCACCATTTTTTTTTTTGTCCTGGGTTAGGTGGTGGTTTTGGTGGAGGGCTACAGGTGCACCAGCACCTGTAGGGTGAGTTTAAAAGGCCCTCTGGTCTTTTCTTTTCTTATTTTATTTAATTGTAGTCCTTTCCCTTGTTGTCCTGTTTTGCATCTCTCCTCCCCCTTGTATCCTACCCTCCCCCCTTTTGCTCTCCCTATTGTTTTGAGTTTGGTGTGGCCTGCTAGCCGGAGTTGCCTTTTGGCTTGTTGCCTGCTAGCTTTAGCTGGGTCAGCTAGCCTCTTGGCTCTTCAGGCGAGGCAGGCTTTGCTTGTTTGTTTGTTTGTTTGTTTGTTGTCTGTTTGTTTGACTAGCCTCTGTTGTTTTTTGTTGCCAACTGGGGGACTTTTTGCTGGCTGGCCTGCTAGTTTGCTAGCTTAGCCTGGCCTACTGGTGAGGCTTGCTAGCTTAATTGCCCCCAAGTTTTTGGCAGGTGTCGTTGGTTAGTGTGTCTCTGTTTGTTATCCCCATATCTCTGTGTTTTTTGTTGTGAGGCCTCTTGGCTTGTGGGCCTGCCAGCTGGTAAGCTTAGTCTGTCCGGCTGGTGCGGCCTGCTAGCCTCCAGGCCTGTGTTTAGTGTGATTTACCCTTGTCTCTACCCCTTGTGTCCTTCCCTTGGAAAAATAATTTAGAAAAACATAAAAAAAACAAAAAAACAATTCCCCCCCCTTGTGTCTCTTCCCATTGTCAATAAGATTAGCTTGGTGCTGTGCTAGATAGTTTGTTGTGTGTTCCGGGGTGCTGGTAGGCCCTGTTTAGCATAGCCTAGCTGAGCCTGCCAGCTCCCTTGGTTGTCCTACACTTTCCCCCCTTTTTTTTCCCTTCCCCCAACTCCACCTCCCCTCCCCCACTCCATTCACCCTTCCCCCTTTCCAAACCCCCCTCCCCCTCCCCCCTTTTCACTGGTGTTGGGTTGTAAAGGGAGTGGGCCTCCATCATGTCAGCAGCACAGGCACCATGCAGTGCGCCTCCTTTTAAAGGAGAAGGGAGGGAAAATAATGGAGTTATCCCGATTGGATTTCTCCAGAAAATTCCTCCAGAAAGAACTCGGTTTCCACCCCGCGCAGGTAAACTGCATCCTAGCCCTCCCCTATAGGAAGGGCTTCGATGTCAGTTTTGCCAACGCCAGCTTCCTGAGGGAGTTCTGGGGGAAACTCCAGAACGCCCTGAACACCCAGGGGTCCCTCACAGCAATGTTCGAGGTGACCAAGCTGACGGACAATAGCATCAAAACCGTTATTGTCCGTATGTACAACGAAACCGTACAGCCGGAGGACGTTGCAGTATGGCTGGACAGGTACTGCAACGTAAAGGGGCCCCTGATCCAGGTAAAAGGTCTAGACGGGATCTGGACAGGGGCCTGGAGGGTCACTGTCCAGCAAAGGGAGGACCCTGGGGGCTATGGTGGGTTGAAAGCCATCCCATCCACCATAGTCCTCGGAGAGAACAGGGGCCATGTTCACTACCAGGACCAGCCCAAGCTGTGCCGTAAGTGTGGTGAACATGGCCACCTGGCAGACGCCTGTCAAAAGGTGGTCTGCATGAAGTGCCGGGAGGTGGGCCACCGCTACGAGGAATGCACGAACGGAAGGTCGTGCAACCTCTGTGGCGAGCGGTCCCACCTCATCCGCGACTGCCCCTCCTCCTGGGCCAATAGGGCCAAGTTCGGAAGGAGGGAGTGGGCGGCCGCGGACCGGGCTTCGGAGCGCCGGAGGGCCGAAGCGGCAGTTGCCGAGGTGGTAGTGGAGGAGCCGGTGGTGGTGGAGGAGGAGGTAGTGGTGGAGCCGGTGGCTGTAGTGGAGGGCGCGGAAGGAGCAGTGGTGGAAGTAGTGGGAGGAGAGGACAAAACCCTCCCCACCCCAACCCCCCTGCCCCAGACTAATGTGACCCCTGAAGGAGAAAGGGCCGAGAAAGACGGCTCTGGAGAGATCTTTAGCGAAAGCTCCCCAAGTGGGTCAGACATTATAGGGACGGTGTCGGAAAGCACCAGGGAGACAGAGTCGGGAGACATGGGAGAAGGGGGGGAGATTCTGGAGGAACACCTCCCCCCACGTAAAAGAAATGCGGAGGAGCTCTCCGACCCCGAACAGGGCGAGGAGAAAAAAGGGAAGGTGGAATGGGAGAGCTCCCAGGGGGAGGAAGAAATTAGAACCTTCCCCTCCAACTCCCCCAATCAAGTCTCCTTTTTAAACCCAGTTTTAACCTCCTCTCCCTCCCCCCTTTACCCCGGAGGGAGAGAGAGAAATCACCAGAGAAATAACCCCCCTTTTCACTGGGGGTTATTTTAAGAAGTAAGGAAAGGGAATTAGAAGAGGGGGAGAAGTGCACTAGGTACTTTTTTAAGAAAATAGTTAGCCAGGGTAGGATTATGACAGGATTGAGAAACAAGGACGGGGTTTTAAAAACAGACACAAAGGGAATAAAGGAAGTGGTCGAGGACTTTTATGGGGAACTGTTTGGGGAAAAAGATGTGTGCGAGGGAACAATGGGGGACCTTTTAACATATCTTGACAAGACTTTACCCAACACGGACGACCTGAAAAAAGACCTGACGAGGACAGAAATCGACCAAGGACTGAAACGTTTTAAGAGGGGTAAATCACCGGGGGAGGACGGCCTCCCTTTGGAGTTTTATCTGACCTTTTGGGATGTTTTAGCCGACGAACTTTTGACTGTTTTTACTGACTTCGAACACCTCGACAGACTACCCGACAGTTTTAGAGTGTGGATCGTGACTCTTTTATACAAGAAAAACGACAGGACAGACTTGAAAAACTGGAGACCGATTACCCTTTAAAATTTTGATTGTAAACTTTTTACCAAAGTTTTAACACTCAGAATGTCTTCTGTTTTAGGGGAGGTGATCCACCCGGACCAAACCTGTGCCGTGCCCGGAAGGAAGATCACGGACAGCCTGATACTGATCCGAGATGCCATCTGTTATGCGAGAGACAGAAATATGCGGCTTGTAGTCCTAAATTTAGATTTTGAAAAAGCCTTTGATCAGGTCTCGCACCAGTACCTCTTTAAGGTACTGCAAAAAATGGGTTTCCCGGACAGGTTCTTAGCTTGGGTGGGACTGCTGTACGGGGACATCACCAGCTAAATCCTTGTAAACGGGCATTTGTCAAAAGCAGTGGGAGTACACTGCGGCGTCCGTCAGGGCTGTCCTTTATCTCCTCTTCTGTTCGTGGCCTGCATTGAACCACTGGCACAGGTCTTGAGAAGGGACCAACGGATCAGTGGGGTGGGTATCCCGGGGAGTGGGGGGATGACCGCCAAGTGCGTATTTTACATGGACGACGTCAACATTTTATGCACTGACCTTTTATCCGTCGACAGGACTCTGGACAGGACTGACTGGTACGGACGAGCCTCTGGGGCGAGACTGAATAGAGACAAGACAGAGGCCCAATTCTTCGGACCGTGGGCAGACCCAGACTTGACCAGACTACCTTTGACGGTTAAACTGACGGACATAAGGGTACTGGGGGTAAAGTTTGACCAGGAGGGAGGAGGGAGTGGGAACTGGAGTGGGATCCTGGGGACAGTAAGACAGAGACTGGGTTTTTGGGGACTACGACAGCTGACTTTTGAGGGCAAGGTTTTAATCATAAAAGCTGTGATTTTACCTGTGCTTTTATTAATCAGTTCTGTTTTTATCCCCCCTGAAGGAGTATTTTAGCCCTGGAGCGGATGCTGTTTTACTTTCTGTGGGGAAGCAAGTGGGAGAGGCTGAGGAGGGAGGTGGTCAAGAGGCCCAGGTCCAAGGGGGGGAAAGGCTTGCCTGACCTCTACTTGTTCCTGGGCAGCCGCTACACAGCGTTACATCTGACTCTGGCCACCTCCCCGGTCAATAACAAGACACAGGCCCTCGCACGGTTCTGGCTGGGATCTTACCTCAGGACTCTGAGGCTGATCCCAGTCGACCTGCGAGCCCCAGTCTCTTTCCTGCTCCCCACCCACTACGTCCAGCTCCAGAAATTTTTAAGACATTTCAAACTGGAAAAGGAAGCAGTCACGGTTTTAACTAAACACCGCTCTCTTCTCTCTCTTGTGCAGGAACGGGAACCAGCGTGTCCAGTGCGTGGGCTCGCTATAGGCGAGCCCACAACAGTCTGGCGCAACGTGGCCCATCCTGCTCTCCTGAATCGGCATCGGGACCTGTCCTGGATGGTCGCCCACGAGATCCTCCCGGTCAGGGCCGTTATGCACTCACGGGCATGGCGAGGACATCCGCGTGCCCCCGACCGGGCTGCGGCCAAGATGAGTCGGTGAGGCACATGCTCTGGGAGGGCAGAGCCGCCAGGGACCTGTGGAAGGAAGCAGGCCCCCTGATCACCTCGTGTCTACCAGCAGGGGAGGACCTAACACCTCAGCTCGTGCTGTACGGGGTGGGCCGAAGGCCCATTCCACCGAAGGCCTTCACCAAGTTCTGGCCCACCCTCACGTGTCTGAAGGAAGCACTGTGGTCCTCCCGTAACCTGCTGGTAGCAAAAGCGTAGAGACCACCCCCAGGCAGTGGCCATGGTAGCCACGGAAGCCCTGGGGTGGTACGAAAGGAAGGGGCCTCGACCCCAGGCGAAGGGTCCCCCACAACACCCTAGGTCCCGGCGGCCACGGCCTGACAGCGCTGCGGGGCCTAGGGCGATGCGCCTAGGGGGAGGGGATCTCCTCTGGGCCCCGAAGGACGGGGGACGATGGTCTATTCGGGAGAGCAGGATGAGGCGAGCTTGATAAGGACTCACCCCGCTCCTGTACAAGCGATTGAAGACAGCCTTTTAACAAAGTGACTTTTTAACATGTTTCTAACGTCTTAAAAATGTTTTATCTTTGTTGAATCATTTCGTACACATTTTAAATGGCTTTTACAGATTTGATGTTTTTACAAAGAAAGTACTTTTATTCACAGTTGTTGTCATTGGTTTTAACAATACGTACTTTTAACAAATTTAAATGTAAATTCAAATGCTGTGTTTTATGCTTTGTAGCCGTTTTTATGTGTATAAATGATTAAATGAATGTACGAGCTGTTTTTAAAGGAATGGTGCAAATAAAACTTTTCCAAAAAAAAAAATCTGTTCTTATCAGTTTAATATCTGATACGTCCCCCATCGGGGGACTACATATTAAATGGATTTTTCGAACAGGGAGTCGGAAATGGGGCTTGCTCCGTCCGCTCCACGCATCGACCCGGTATTGCAGTACCTCCGGGAACGGTGCAACACTTTTCTCCCGTTGTCAAGGAAAAATGCTCATTCACAAAGCTATGTAAACAGCTAGCTAGCTGGCTAGCTAGCTAGCATAAGAAGAGAAGAAGGAAAGAAACATTCAATCAAACTGAAAGAAAGGCGACGCGCTCTTCAATGGGGTCCCCCGTTTCCCGCCATTTTTGTTAAGTGGGTTATCGCTTCTCGGCCTTCCGGCTAAGACCAAGCTTGGTACTGCGGTGCCTCAAAGCTCGCTTAGCTGGAAGCCGAAGGCCGGAGGGCGGTAAAGGTGTTGTTGCGTGAACAATTTTTTCCCACAATTTTTGTTCTTTAATTAATATTTTGGCTTCTTTGTTTAAAGAGAGTATTTTTTGCATTTTTGTTTGGAGGAGATTTTTTTTTGTTGTCATTGTCCTGCACGGAAATGGCACAAATACCTTCCAATAAGAGGATGCCAGGAATTGGCTTGGCAAATACTGTGCGGTTCGCTTGGAGGGATAAGGATACGGAGAGTTTCGGGAGAGAAACCTTTGGAAGGGCTGTTCTCATGGGAACCCTGAAGCTTGAGGTGAAGGATGTGATGTGCCTTCAAGCGAACCCCGTGGAGGGAGCATATGACGTGACACTGCATAAAGAGGAGAAGCATGCTGAAGTAATGAGGAAGGTGAAAGAAGTTGGGAAAGAAAGACCCCTGTGCCATTATACGGTGACCAGCCTGGCCAAGAACAACTTCAGGGTGGTCACCGTAACCATGTATAATCCGCACGTGAAGGATGAAGATATGAGGGCCTTTCTGGGGGGATATATGGACAATGTCTCCTCAGCGAGGTACCTCAGGGACTCCCTGGGTTTTTGGAACGGGAAAAGAGGGTTCCAGGCGTTACTCAGGGAGTCCCCGAAGAGTGAGGATGGCTACCTCCATCCTCCGGCGATGTTCTCCCTGGGGGCTGACAGGGGAACACTATACTACGCCCGTCAGCCTCCATTTTGCAGGCGTTGTATGGCCTACGGTCATACCCTGGCCTCGTGCAACACCATGAGTTGTCGATTCTGTGGGTCGGGAGAGCACGAGGCTAGGGATTGTGACGAGCCCAAGGCTTGCCACGGGTGTGGCTCGAGAGCACACCTGTGGCGTGATTGCCCGTCTCGTCACAGGTCATACGCGTCTGCAGCTGGGGGGGGCGCGGGGGATGGGGGGAGGAAAGAAAGGACGCGTGCGGATTATACGGATGGCACAGGGGAAAAGAAGAAGCAGGAAGAGGAGGGGAAGAAGCAAGAGGCAAGAGGAAAGAGACGGGAAGAAGAAAAGAAGGGGAAAGAAGAGGAGAAGAAGAAGACGAAAGAACGAGAAGGAGTGGAAGAGGGAAAGGTGACAGTGATGGGGACGGAGGGAGGGGTGGAGGTGGGAGGGGAGGGGTGCCTGGGGCGGGAACTGTGGGGGGTGGGGGTGCCTGTGGCAGGACCTGTGGGGGGCTGTGGCAGGACCTGTGGGGGGGGCTGTGGCAGGACCTGGTGAGGGGGTGGAGGGGAGGCGGGAGTGGGGGGACTGCGCGTCTGACCTGCTGGTAGAGGAGATGAGGGAGTTGGCGGAGGAGCTGGGAGGTGCTGTCTCCCCGCTTCCTCTTGAGCCCCTGGCACCTTTTCCACGTCTTATTTTTAAAAATAAAATGAAGAAAGGGAAGAGGGGGGCAGACGTGAGGGAGAGGGAGGGGGGTGAAGAAGGGGGGGGGAGAGAGTGATGGGGTTAAGGAGGAAGTCACTATCCTCACTGTTTTCAGGAGCCTCACAGCAAGGGGGGGAGGGTGGATTCATGGGAGAGGATCGGGGCGTTTTGGCTGGGGGCCCCCAAATCCTCTCTGAGGAGATGGAGACCCCTAGCCTCGTTTTGGAAGATTACAGGGAGGAAGTTGGTGGGGAGCCCGGGGTGCAGGGTACTCCTAACCCTAACACCGATCCTGCATCCTGGGCTGGAGGAATGGAAGAGGACGGGGGGACGTCTGACGAGGGGAGGACGTCCCTGTCGGATGTGATAGACCAGGGGAGCATCAGGTGAGCCTCCTGTTTTTCTTTGGGTTTTGGTTTAATTGTTGGATTATTATTTTATAAATGTCGGTTTCTTTTCTTAGTTTAAATGTTAGAGGGTTAAGGGATTTTGTTAAAAGGAGGGCGGTGTTTTGTTATTTAGAAGGGGTGGGTTTTGATTTCTGTTTTTTACAGGAGGTTCACCTGAGGGATGGTGGGGATGTGAATAGATTTAGGAGAGAGTGGGATAAGGGGGAATCTTTTTGGGGCATAGGAGGGGTGCACTCAACAGGAGTAGGAATTTTGTGTGGGAATAGACAGGTTAAGATAGAGAGCACATTTGTCATAATGCAGGGTAGAGTATTGGGGATAGATGTAGTGTATAGAGAAGCTAGGTATAGGTTAATTGGGGTATATGGGCCACAGGTGGCGGCAGACAGGAGGGAGATGGTGGACTGTCTGGCGCCCCTGTGTGTTACAAACAGGCACTTGGTGATAGGAGGGGATTTTAATATAGATTTAGGGGTAGGTGGTGATAGTAGTGCAGGTGCCATCACCGGGCTAATGGTTTGCCATGGTCTGGTTGATGGTGGCCTGCACACTACTCCGGTAATGGTCGGTCCTACATGGCGCAACTCCAGGGGGAGGCTCGACTACATTTTTCTATCCAGGTCTTTGGGCCAGTTGTCTGGGCGGCTGTTGCCTGTCTTCTTCTCGGATCACGACGGGGTGTTCCTGCAGGTGGGGTCGCCAGTCTGCCTCTTCGGTAGGGGGTACTGGAAGTTAGATCGGGTTATACTGGAGGAGCAGGTTTTCGTTGACGCATTCTTTTGTTTCTTTCGAAGGCTTGACGGCCTCCGGTCTATGTGCGAGGGGGTGTTAGAGTGGTGGGATTTAGTTAAGGTGAGGATTAGGGCTTTTATAATAGGGTATTGTAAAAGGAAAAAGAGGGAGGAAAGGAGGGAGGTTGATCATCTCCAAAGGTTAATTGAACTTGAGTACGAGGCAGGCAACCTCGGCGGGTCGATTGATTGGGAGAGGTCAGCGGCCCTAAAGGCGCAACTCAGGGAGCTGCAGGAGCAGAAGGCTCAAGCTTTCCTGGAGCGTGCGCATAGTGGCTTTCTAGAACATAATGAGACTTGTTCCGCTATGTTCTTTAAGTCGGTTAGGGCCAGGCAGAGTAGAAAGGTAATGCATGGCGTTAGAGAAGAAGATGGTAGTGTAGTAAGTAAACCAGAGGAGATGGTCAGGGTGACAACTGATCATTTCCGAGGTTTATTTAAGGAAAGGGAAATAGATGTAGAGCAGGGAAATGTGTTTTAGAACACTTGTCCCGGCGGTTGCCAGAGGATATTAGAGACGTGATGGAGGCCCAGATCTCACTAGAAGAGGTTGAGAGCGCTCTTAGGAGGATGGGTAAAGGGAAGGTGCCTGGGATGGATGGGCTGCCGGCGGAGTTTTACCTCAAGTTTTGGGGTATACTTGGTCCAGTGGTCCTCGAAGTCTTGAAGGCCATCCTTGAGACGGGGGTCCCGGGGGGGATCAATGGCTGTTGGTGTGCTGTCACTTCTTTATAAGAAGGGGGAAGCAACTGACCTTGGCAACTGGCGGCCGTTGACCATGCTGTGTGTAGACTACAAGATTCTTGCAAAGGTTTTAGCAGATCGGTTGCGCACAGCCCTTCCCTACGTCGTCCATGAGGATCAGACATTTACATTTAAGTCATTTAGCAGACGCTCTTATCCAGAGCGACTTACAAATTGGTGCATTCACCTTATGACATCCAGTGGAACAGCCACTTTACAATAGTGCATCTAAATCTTTTAAGGGGGGGTTGAGAAGGATTACTTTATCCTATCCTAGGTATTCCTTAAAGAGGTGGGGTTTCAGGTGTCTCCGGAAGGTGGTGATTGACTCCGCTGTCCTGGCGTCGTGAGGGAGTTTGTTCCACCATTGGGGGGCCAGAGCAGCGAACAGTTTTGACTGTGCTGAGCGGGAACTGTACTTCCTCAGTGGTAGGGAGGCGAGCAGGCCAGAGGTGGATGAACGCAGTGCCCTTGTTTGGGTGTAGGGCCTGATCAGAGCCTGGAGGTACTGAGGTGCCGTTCCCCTCACAGCTCCGTAGGCAAGCACCATGGTCTTGTAGCGGATGCAAGCTTCAACTGGAAGCCAGTGGAGAGAGCGGAGGAGCGGGGTGACGTGAGAGAACTTGGGAAGGTTGAACACCAGACGGGCTGCGGCGTTCTGGATGAGTTGTAGGGGTTTAATGGCACAGGCAGGGAGCCCAGCCAACAGCGAGTTGCAGTAATCCAGACGGGAGATCAGACGTGCGGGGTAGAGGGCCGCTCAATAAGATGGAACCTACAGGGACTCCATTGATTGCCTGGGTTGAAGATAGAGGGCTGCCTTTAATGGTAGCAGCGCTAGATCAGGCGAAAGCCTTTGATCGTGTGAATAGATCTTTTCTATTCAGGGTGTTAGGTAGATTAGGATTTGGGGAGAAGTTTATAGGATGGATCCGTACATTATATGTCGGAGCGGGGTGTCGAGTTAGTGTAAATAGTCACTTAGGTGACGTTTTTGACCTCTCGTCTGGGGTCAGGCAGGGATGCCCACTCTCGGCCCTCCTCTTCGTACTGTACATGGAGCCTCTGGGGGCTGCCATTAGGGCAGACACAGGGGTGGAGGGCTTGTTGATCCCTGGAAGCGGTGGGCTGCGTGTTAAGATGACGCAGTAGGCCGACGACACTTCCTTGGTGTTATGTAAGGACTCGTGCCTGACAAGGTCCCTTGCCATCATTGGGGATTTCACCCAAGCGTCGGGGGCAGTTCTGAATCATGCAAAATCTTCCGTTAAGTATTTCGGAAGATGGCGCGGTAGGACGGATGTGCCCGGGGGGTTCTCTCTCTGTGAAGGGGCCCTGAGGATTCTCGGTCCGGTTACCTCCTGCGGGTGTTCTTCTCGTATCAGGCGAGAAGCGTAATGGTGTGGTCTAACGCGGGTCCTCGGGCGGAACAGCTGCCGTGGCACTTTGGCCATGCGGCCAAGTGGCTGCGTGCGCACCCCGAGGTTGAAGTTGCCCGAGTAGGTTTAGATCACAGGCACATGTACGAGGACGTCAGACAGGCAGGGAGTCCTTTCGCCTGTAGTGGGCATCTCGTCAGTGGTCTGGGAGGGAGTGCAGGCGCGGGGCCTGGACAACAGGCTCAAGGACCTGAATTGGTTGGGCCTCCACAAGTGCTTGCCGGTACGTACCGGCATAGTTTGTCGCGATCCCCCACCTGTCCAAGATCTGTTTGTGGCAGGGAGGAGACTGTGCGCCATGCCTTCTGGGACTGTGCCTTTGCCGGACTAGTCTGGGCTAGGGCACGGGTGTTGCTAGGTGTGGTTAGGAGTGACTTTGTGCTGACATGGGCTAGGTTAGAGAGAGGCGTAGGGAGAGCGAAGGGAACAGATAGGGACAGGTTTCTGCCCTGGCTTCTCATGAGTCTCTTTAAAAGGGGACTGTGGAAAGCCAGGCAGAATTTAGTCAAGACAGGGAGAGATTGGGGGGTGGAAGGGATAGTGAGAAGGGTGGAAGGTGATTTGAGGGGGAGGATGAAGAGGGAGGAGAGGAAGTGGGAGATGTATGGATACCTGCAAAGAGAAGGCATGCGGCACGGGAGAGGTGGAAGGGGGGATTAGGGCTGGGAGTGTTAGAGTGAGATTTGTAAGGGGATAGATTAGGGAAGGGGAGATAGGGAATGGTTAGGTATTGGTTAGGTATGACGGGGAGGGACGATGCTCCCCTGAGGTTTGTTTTTGTTTGGTTTTTGGTGATTGGGCTTTGTAAATAGATAATTAAGAATGAATGAGAATTATGATTTTGTAATAGTATGAATGGTATTGAGTGTAAATAAATTATTTTTTCTATAAAAAAAAATCTGTTCTTATCAGTTTAATATCTGATACGTCCCCCATCGAAAAATACTCATTCACAAAGCTATTTAAACAGCTAGCTAGCCAGCCAGCAGAAAAAGAGAAGGAAAGAAACATTCAAACTGAAAGAAAGGCGAAGCGCTCTTCAATTGGGTCCCCCGTTTCCCGCCATTTTAGTTAAGTTCAAGTTGGGTACCGAGGTGCCGTAACCCCTTAGCCAAAAGCCGATGGCCGGAGGGGAGGGCAGGATCAACAGTCAGCCAGAGGGGCTGGACTGCGAAATATGTTGCAATTCGTTTGGAAGAACAAGGGCCAGCAAATTGGGAACAGAGAATGGTTCATCAGGACGGTAATCATTGAAGGGTTAAGGGTGGACCCAATGCACGTTTACTGCTTGCAGCGGAACATGGCGGCGGAGGGCTATGACCTGTCCCTAAACAGGCCTTGTACAGGAGATGTATGGATACCTGCAAAGAGAAGGCAGCCAGTGAGCCGTTCTCAAACTTCCAGGTTTACCCCTTGTGCCGGTTGGACTTAAAAGGTCATCACCGTACACGTTTACAATCCCTATGTGGGGGATGACAGCATCGGGGCATTCCTAGGCCGGTTTGGAAAAGTGAGTCCCGGGGTCCGGTACCTGCGGGATGGGTATGGCATCTGGTCAGGGAGGAGACAGTTCCGTGTCACACATCCGGAAGGAGCTGTTAAGTTGGTTCACC
Organism: Oncorhynchus keta; assembly: GCF_023373465.1. Lineage (NCBI taxonomy): Eukaryota > Metazoa > Chordata > Actinopteri > Salmoniformes > Salmonidae > Oncorhynchus > Oncorhynchus keta. The sequence continues at coordinate 16,859 of NW_026281310.1, forward strand.
CACCAGCCTATTTCTCCATTGGAGCAGACCGGGGGTACCTGTTTTATTCAGGCCAGCCAGGTTTTTGCAGACACTGCCGTAGCTTTGGTCATGTGGCCACCGGGTGCAACCTGCTGAAGTGCAGAAATTGCGGGAAACCAGGTCACGGGGCAGCCAACTGCAGGGAGGCTCGAGTCTGCAATGGCTGTGGGAAGCAGGGCCATTTGTTTAAAGACTGTCCCAATAGACAACGGACCTATGCGGAGGCAGCTGGCGACGGCCCTGAGGAATGCGCGGCGGGATCTCCCCTCAGGCAAATAGAGGAGGTTCTTGAGGAAATTCAAGCGGCGGCAGCGGAGGTGGCAAAATCCCCGAGGGAAAGTGCAGTAAAGGAGGTCTGTCCGAAGGGGACTGAGGAGGAGATGGAGCTGCTGTCAGGAGCCTGGGAGGATAGTCTGATAATAATAATAATAATAATATGAGTGAGATGTCAGACGACCCGGCTACCCGAACTCCTACCCGGAAGATGAGGTCGTCCTCGGCGGACGGGTCGACTGGATCAGCATCTTCAGATAATGGAGAGTCCAGGAAGGTGTAGAAGGGGAAAAGAAAGAAGAGGGGGAAGGTTACTGTCCGGGTGGCGGTGGAGGAAGATAAGAAGCCAGCGGTGGCCATTGGTATGGGTTTCTTTACAGTTGTAACAGTGAATGTAAGGGGATTAAGGGATATGGGGAAGAGAGGAGGGGTGTTTCAGTACCTTTCCTGTGTCTCCTTCCAGGTCTGTTTTTACAAGAGGTTCATTTAAGGGACATGGGGGATGTTTCTGTGTTTACAAGGGGGTGGGCGAAAGGAGAGTCCAGATGGGGGATAGGGCGGTGCACTCCTCTGAGGTGGGATTTTGTTTGGGGATAGGGACTTTTGTGTGGTGGGTTCCTTTTCTGTCATACAGGGGAGGGTTTTAGTGGTTGATGCAGACTGGAGGGGGGCGAAGTTTCGTTTTGTTAACATTTATGCTCCTGCTGAACCACGAGGTAGAAAATATATTTTTTTGGCTCTGCCAGATGTTTGTGTTACTTAATCGAACTGTGGTTTTGGGCAGGGATTTCAATGTCTCTTTTGAAGGCACTGGGGATGTTAGCCTACCCTATTTGGTTTCTGTAGTTAAAGATGTTTCTTTGAGGGACTCTTTCAGAGTCTGCGACCCCAATGGGGAGGCTATGACATGGGCAAACTCAAGGGGTTCCCGTAGTCTTATAGATTGGATTATTTTTTTAAACTGTATCTGTACCAGTCTCGCAAGTCACTGTTTCTCCAGCCCAGGTAGTGTTCTCGGTAGAAGTGACAATTTTTGGCAGAGGTTTTTGGAAATTAAACTCCCACATTTTGGCAGATCTTTCTTTTAGGGAGGCTTTTAAATCCCATTATGAGATATTGGGTGACCTCGAGCCATTTTTTGGTTCCCTAGTCGAATGGTGGGGGTGTGTAAAGCGCAATGTGCGCACCCTGGCCATTTCGCAATGTGTCGCTACGGCCCATACAGATAGGGAGGTTTTTCAACGGCTTCAGGGGGAGCTGATTGCCTTGGTGTCAGCTGAGAACAAGGGTGAGGGGAGGGATGTGGAGAGGATGGAGGTTTTAAAAAGTAAGTTGGGGCTGTATTTTCAGAGGAAGGCTAGGGACTTTCTCTTTAGGTGTCAAAGAGACAAATTCGAGTTTAGGGAGGCTAGCAGCTCATATTTTTTAAAACAGGCTAAAGCTGACCGTGCCAAAGCAGGTATTTCTCAGCTGCAAACAGTAGGGGGGAAATGGTTTCTGACCCCAAGGGCATGGTGGAAGCAGCGTCCTCCTATCAGTAATCTTTTAGGGAGAAGGAGATAGATGGATCAACAGAACATGTCTTCTTAGGGTTTTAGAGGGAAAAGGTTCCCAGAGGCAGCCTCTGATCTTGACCGCCCTTTCGAGCTTGCAGAGGTTGAGGCTGCTTTGTGGGTTTTACCAACCGACAAGGTTACAGGTTACGATAGGCATCCTCGGGAGTTTTATGTTACCTTTTGGGAAATTTTGGGCAGAGATTTTCGTCCGGGAAAAAAAAGTAGTGTATGATTCAGGGCTTCTGGGGTCTTGACACTGCTTTTCAAGAAAGTGGAAAGGGATAACCTAGGGAACTACAGGCCCATTACGCTATTGTGCGCAGACGACAAGGTGGCAGCCCATGTCCTAGTGGGCCGCCTAAGGAAGGGACGGTGCTCCCCTGGGTTATAATTTTGGGGTTTCGTTTGTTTTGTGATTTAAATGCCTTGTTTTGAGTATTTGTGGTGGTTTGTTTTATTATGCTATGTTTTTTTGCTGAGAGTTTAATAAAACCTTTTAATCATCTGATGTCTTTGATTTTAACCATGAAATTAAAGGAAATGGCATTTTTAGCAAAACAGAAAAGTAGCGAGTTATTTTAAGAAGTAAGGGGAGGGAATTAGAAGGGGAGAAGTGTACGAGGCACTTTAAGAAAATAGTTAGAAAGGGTAGGACAATGGCAGGATTAAAAACAAAGATGGGTTTTAAAAACAGAGAGGATGTTTATGGGGAACTGTTTGGAGTAAAATATTTGTGTGAGGAAACCATGGGGAACATTTTAACATACATTGACAGGACCTTACTCAACACAGACAACATGACAGAAATTGATAAAGGACTGAAACATTTTAAGAGGGGTAAGTCACCAGGGGAGGACAGCCTCACCTTGGAGTTTTATCTGAACTTTTGGGATGTCTTAGCCGACAAACTTCTATCGTTACTGACTTTGAACAACTTGACAATCTACCTGACAGTTTTAGAGTAGGGATTGAGACTCTTTTACACAAGACAAACTGGAGACCGATTACCCTTTTAAAATTTTGACTGTAAACTTTTTACTAAGGTTCTAACACTCAGAATAGAATGTCTTCTGTTTTAGGGGAGGTGATCCACCCGGACCAAACCTGTGCCGTTCCCAAAAGGAAGATCACGGAGAGCCTGGTACTGATCAGAGATGCCATCTGTTATGCGAGAGACAGAAACACACAGCTTGTAGTCCTAAATTTTGATTTTTATCGAGCCTCGCACCACCTCTTCAAGGTATTGCAAAAATGGGCTTCCCGGACAGGTTCTTAGCTTGGGTGGGACTGCTGTAATGGGGATATCACCAGCAAAATCCTTGTAAATGGGCTTTATCAAAAGCAGTGGGAGTACACTGCGGCGTCTATCAGGGCTGTCCGTTATCTCCTCTTCTGTTTGTGGCCTGCATCGAACCACTGGCACAGGTCTTGAGAAGGGAGCGACGGATCAGTGGGGTGGGTATCCCGGGGAGTGGGGAGGATGACCGCCCAGTGCATTTCTTACATGGACGTCGTCAACCTTTTATCTGTCGACAGGACCCTGGACAGAACAGACTGGTACGGACGAGCCTCTGGGGCGAGACTGTACAGAGACAAAACAGAAGCCCATTTTTTCGAACCATGGGCAGACCCAGACTTAACCAGACTACCACTGACTGTTAAAATGACCTACATAAGGGTACTGGGGGAAAGTCTGACAGGGAGGGAGGAGGAAGCGGCAAATGGAGTGGGATCATGGTGACAGTAAGACAGAAACTCGATTTTTAATCAGTTGGTTTTGTAGGAGAGGGAATTGTTCGCTGCTTTTTGGTATATATATTTTGGTTGGCAATTTGTTAGAATTGTTTTTTATTACTAGTTGAGTTGATTTTCACCAGCGTATGTTGTTGGAGGAAAGGTCTCTGTATAACCGGATGGATTACAATGGCTTCTATGACCATTGCGAGGAAACTGAAAGAGTGCAGGACATGAAGTAAATAATCATGGTGCACCACCGTCGAGGGAGAAATCCTATGATAGGGCTTGTATTGTGGAGGTGGATATCACTGGGAATCGTAAACTAACGATGGAATTGCTGCGAGGGATAGAGAAGGCATGCTGAGCAGTGACAGGGTGCAGATGCAAGGGGATCAGGAGTATGAGATAACGATGTTGCATGTCCATGGGAAGGAGTAACTGATGGATGGACTGAAAATCAAATCGTGTACGGTAATGGCGAGGGACATTTCATCGGATTAACTGGTGGCGTCCTTCATTAATTTCAGTGTATATTAGCGATGATGCTATTGTTGCCAAATTGGAAGGATGGGGTGTGTTGGCGGTTTCTGATTTAGAAGAAATTTTGGCTGGTAACGGAGATAGCGGATGTCACAAGATTCTGCAAGGTCTGGTTCTCAGACGTGATGCACTCACTACCGTATTCTGCAAAGTTCGAGATGTTGGAGGGGGCTGAATAATTCCATGTGTTCCACGACAGGCAAGTTAGAGTGTGCCGAATTTGTATTCAGCCTGGCCACGTAGTCCGGAATTGCCATGATGTTTTCATGACGGCGATGCAGAATACAAGGGCATTATGCGAGAGTGCGTTGCGAAAGTGGGAAGACCTTGCAATGGGTGTGGTGAGAGAGGCATCCACTGCACGTGTACTAGGCCGACAGACTGTGATGACATGAAACAACAGAAGGTGGTGGTAGAAGAGAGTGTGACGGAGGAGAGGATGGGAGGGAGAAAAAGGAGGCCAGGATGGTGAAGAGGGTGATGAATCTACTGTGGCAGATGGAATCGGGTCTAGCATTGTAATGAGCCGGAGGTTGGAGGAGGAGTGTCGGCCACGGATCTGTCTGAAGGTGCATGGGGTGCTGATCATGAACGTTTTATATCTGACGCTAGTCCTAAAACTATGGAGGTGAAGGGTGAATCCTCGAAGAGTAAGGACTCTGTGCGTGACGTGTCCTCAGATGAAGTCCAAAGAGTGAGGAAAGAAGTGAAGGAAAGGAGGCTGGTCAAGATCAAGAAGAAAAAGACGGTCTTGATGATGGAAACAATAAACATCATACTCCTACTCATGGTGAGCGTTATATCTGTCAATATTAATGAGACTAAGAGATATGGAAAAGTTAGACTAGACAGTAAGCAAACTTCAGGTTATTTCATGCCTTCAAGAGACACTGGCCTTACAGTATGGTGGATGGAGTAAGAAACCGATGGATGGATTTGCTTTATTTTAATAATGGTAGAAAGAGGACTTGTGGGATTGCTATTTTAATTAACCTCTTACAGCTCCCCCGCTACTTTGTGCAATTTTCCGCCTGAAAACATACCCAAATCTAACAGCCTGTAGCTGAGGCACAGAACCAAGGATATGCATATTCTTGGTACCAGTTGAAAGAAAACACTCTGACGTTTGTGTACATGTGAACTGAATGTAGGAGAATATAACACAATAGATCTGGTTTAGATAAAATAATTTAAAAAAACATACGTTATTGTTTTTTGTATCATCATCTTTAAAATGAACAAGATAAAACAAACATTCAGATAGGATGATGTGGACAATTTCAGTAAAAAATACAAGAGGGCAACAGTACTTGTACAACATTTCAGAATGATACCTTCCAAAATGAGTGCGCTACATGACATTGTGTGGGTACCTGTATATTGGTTGGGGAATTTTTAACGTTCGTTTGACTAAACTGGACACGTAAAGGAGTGCATTGTTGTGCTCTGATCTGTCTAGGCTAGACTTGCTGGGGGTAATGAAGGATCGTTGAGTGATGTATGGCAGGGTATGCATCCAGGTGAGAGAGCTTTCTTGAGGAGGCAGGTTGTTTTAAAAAGGTCTCGGGCAAAGCCGCATTGATTATTGTTCAGTAAATGTGGTGCAATATGTTCTCAAGATTCGGTATCCTTTAAATGTTTTATGTGATTATGCCGTTCTTGGGCTCCTGCTGGGTCATAGTGTGCCTACTAGAGGGGGTGTTGTATGGTGTTTGAATGCTGAGCTATTAAAAGAAGAAAAATAAATTGATATGATTGCCGATTGTATTAAACAGAGAAATGTTGAGTGGTTTTAAATGTGTTAATATTGGATTGTGGTGAGATGGTCTAAAAGAGAAGATTAGAGGGTTGAGTGTTGACGATGCAAGACGGACGGATTTTCTTTTAAAGAGGGAGATTTTTAACAGAATGTTCGAAAAAGTAGGGGGTAGGAGTAACAGGTTAAATGTTTTATGTGATTATGCCATTCTTGGGCTCCTGCTGGGTCCTAGTGTGCCTACTAGAGGGGGTGGTGTATGGTGTTTGAATGCTGAGCTACTAAAAGAAGAAAAATAAATTGATATGATTGCCGATTGTATTAAACAGAGTGGTTTTAAATGTGTTAATATTGGATTGTGGTGGGATGTTCTAAAAGAGAAGATTAGAGGGTTGAGTGTTGACGATGCAAGACGGACGGATTTTATTTTAAAGTGGGAGCGGATAGCTTTGAATAAATTAATTGACATTGAGCTGGAAAAAGTTGATAGGGTGGAGGGTTATGATGTGGCAGGTTTTATGAAAGCTCAGGCTGCTGTACGTAACATTGAAAATAGTGCATGTATGGGGGCAATGGGGGGGGTGATCAAGGCTGTAGTGAGGTTTTAGGTTTTATTGATGCTAAATTACCTGATGCTGAACGAAAAATGTATGGCAAAGATATGACGGTTAAGGAGATATTGGAGGACATCTTGGCCAGTAATTGGAGAAAAAGTCTGGGATCAGATGGGCTGAAAAGTGAGTTTAATCATCAATATGTGGATATTTTAGCACCTGTATTGTTGGACGTGTACATGGAACAGGCACAGATAGTTCCAGAATCATTGTCCACAGGATTGTTAAATATTATAAAACCAATGGAGCAGGGAGAAGCTGGAGAAATGAGGCCTTTAAGGTCACGGAATACTGATAAGATTTTGGCAAGGGTTTTCGCTAACCGTGCTAATAAAGTGATGGGGAGTATCGTATTGGAGTCAAATGTACAGTGTTCCTGGGAGGGATATTACTTGTACAATAAGGGATGTTCGACATATGACTGTTGAGGGAGGCATAGTGCTTAGCCTAGATTTGAACAAGAAGACTAACTTGTGAGGGATGTAATGGAGATGCAAGGATGAATGTGTGTAAGTGTTAATGGTGAACCTAATCAAAAACAAATCAACCAGATCACAAAACAAAATGGTACTTGTGGAGTGAGAGAGAGAGAGAGGCAGGACTGGGCACCAGGACCTTTTATCACCTAGTTGATCCCAAAACCAGGTGCAACTTGTCACTTTAACGACCCAATCAGCTCCACCTGTCCCCAATCTGCAAATATAAACACAGAGAAGGAGGCAGGGAAACTGAGGGGGGTACAACACCCACTCCTATGAAAAGCAGGAACTAACAAAGACCTGAAAACAAAACCCACAACCACACAAATACACCAATACAACTGATCAAAAACGATAACGGTTCAGACACAAAATAGTATACAAACCATAAAGGTAAGAGGCCCACCGTATGCCCATGATACCAACCCAAACAAATCACCTGACCCCAACCAACCTCAGCAATCACGGTATCTGGAAACAACAATTTAAGAGAAAGAAATGGAGACCAAGTGACAGGAGAGCAGAAGCCAGAGCAACAGGAAGGACAAAATAAACCCTGTAAAGACCACCAACCGAAAATAAAAACAAACAACGAAGGCGTCCGAAGATCGACGAAATCGGTGCACGTTAAAGCACATTATCCACAATTTTTACATGTCGTACATCCAAACCTGTGCAGGAACAAACACCAGCGCATAATCCTGCTTTTTAGGCAAAGCATGGTGTGCAGGAAAGTAAGTGGGTTGTGGTCAGTGTAAACCACAATAGGGACCACACACATACCTCAATATGCTTCAATGCCCAGATTAAAGCAAGGGCCTCTTTCTCCGCCACTAAATAGTTAAACTTTCGGGAGAAATAACTAACAGGATGTTCAACACCCCCATCTGCTTGAAGCAACACTACACCTGCCCCTACGTTACTTGTATCCACATATAGGCTGAAGGCAGTTCAAATCATGGGGCAGCCAACACAGGGTCAGAACTAAGAAGCAGTTTCACATTTTCAAAAGCACTCTGACAGCAGGAAGACCAGATTAAATCAGCCCTCTCCTTCAACAGATCAGTCAGAGATGCTTACAACCATGGAGAAGTTGAAGCAAAACCCCTGAAAGTACCCAACCATACCTAGGAAGCATTGCAGCCCCTTCTTGGTGGTGGGCGGTGAAAACAGATTGATAGTGGCCACTTTAGCCTGCTCCGGGAGAACACGACCCTGCCCGACCACTCTACCGAGGTAGGTCACTGTTGCCTGGGCAAACTCAGTTGGCAAAGTTCACAGTGAGACAGGCCTCAGCCAAATGTTCAAACAGAGTCCGTATCTGCACAAGATCGCGCTCCCAAGTGTCACTATAAAACAACCACATCATCTAGATAAACAGCACAGCTTTCAAGGCCAGAGGTCATCCTATTCATTAGACACTAAAACATAGCAGGAACATTGCATAGGCCTCAACTCTTGACCGAATAGGAGAAAAGACCCGAAGGAATAATAAAGGAATAATAAAAGCAGATATTTCACAATCTCTTGATGACAAAGGCACTTCCCAGTAACCCTTCAGCAAATCAAACTTGCTTAAAAAACGGACAGTACCAACCTGGTAAACACAATCTTCCATCCGTGGGAGTGGGTAACAGTCCGTTTGTCAGTGCAAAAAAGATAGTTGTCAGTGTAAAAAAGATAGTATGCCATAAGATTGTTTGAGGTCAGTGCCCCACATCAACATTTTCCACAATCATAGGTTTCATTAAATATTCACTTTTGGAAAATCTTCCTCTGATTTGTCATACAAAGGGTCCCAGCTATAACATGTAGTGTCATTTTGTTAGATAAAATCCATCTTCATATCCCAAAAAGTTTATTTAGTTGGCACCATCAATTTGAGTTATCCACTTGTTCAACATGCAGAGAAAGCAATCCGAAAATCTACGCCTAAACTTTGATTCAACAAGTCAAAGTACGTTTCTAGTTAGTGCTCAGGTACCCTAAAATGTAATTAAACTATAGTATTTCATACGGAAAGAAGTATGTTCAATAGGAAAGCAATATTAGCAGGTGCGCGTCATCCTCATTGCACGTGCAAACACAGATTTCTAAACTGGTGTCGTTGTACGAAAACTCATATTTATCACTCGTTATTGAAGTTACAAGCCTGATGCCAAGAACAAAGACTGTTGACACATTGTGGAAGCCAAGGGAATTCCAATATGGGAGCTGGAATTGGATATTCCCCTATGCTTTCATACCTTAATGAAAGTTTGAATTTGGCGCTATGCATTTCCTGAGGCTATTGGCCACTTGAGACGCTAGCGTCTCAATATCCCTAAGAGGTTTTAACCTGTTGCGACGAGCAATCCCGTATCCGGGATCATAATTATAGCCTCAAGCTCATTACCATAATGCAACATTAACTATTCATGAAAATCGCAAATGAAATGAAATGAATATATTGGCTCTCAAGCTTAGCCTTTTTTTAAACAACACTGTCATCTCAGATTTTCAAAATATGCTTTTCGACCATAGCAAAACAAGCATTTGTGTAAGAGTATTGATAGCTAGCATAGCATTAAGCCTAGCATTCAGCAGGCAACATTTTCACAAAAACAAGAAAAGCATTCAAATAAAATAATTTACCTTTGAAGAACTTCGGATATTTTCAATGAGATAGCAAATGTTAAGTTTTTCCAAAAAGATTATTTGTGTTGGAGAAATCGCTCCGTTTTGTTCATCATGTTTGGCTGAGAAAACCCCCGAAAATTCAGTCATCAGAACGCCAAACTTTTTTCCAAATTAACTCCATAATATCAACAGAAACATGGCAAACATTGTTTAGAATCTATCCTCAAGGTGTTTTTCACATATCTATTCGATGATAAGTCATTCGTGGCAGTTTTGTTTCTCCTCTGAATCACATGGGAAAATACATGCAGCTGGAGATTAAACACCAATTTCGACGGAGAACACCAGGCGGACACCTGATAAATGTAGTCTCTTATGGTCAATCTTCCAATGATATGCCTACAAATACATCACAATGCTGCAGACCTTGGGGAAACGACAGAAAGTGTAGGCTCGTTCCTGGCGCATTCACAGCCATATAAGGAGACATTGGAACACAGCGCCTCAAATCTGGCTCACTTCCTGTTTGAAGTTTCATCTTGGTTTCGCCTGTTGCATCAGTTCTGGGGCACTCACAGATAATATCTTTGCAGTTTTGGAAACGTCAGAGTGTTTTCTTTCCAAAGCTGCCAATTATGTGCATAGTCGAGCATCTTTTCGTGACAAAATATTGCGCTTAAAATGGGCACGTTTTTTTTCTTCCAATAATGACATAGCGCCCCCATAGGTTGAAGAGGTTAAACAGCCACCACTAAAATATATCACTAGCCAATTTAAACAATGCTACCTAATATAATGTTTCCATACCCTACATTATTCATCTCATATGTATATGTATATACTGTACTCTATATCATCTACTGCATCTTTATGTGATACATGTATCACTAGCCACTTTAACTATGACACTTTGTTTACATACTCATCTCATATGTATATACTGTACTCAATACCATCTTCTGTACCATCACTCATTCATATATCTTTATGTACATATTCTTTATCTCCTTACACTTGTGTCTATAAGGTAGTAGTTTTGGAATTGTTAGCCAGATTACTTGTTGGTTATTACTGCATTGTCGGAATTAGAAGCACAAGCATTTCGCTACACTCGCATTAACATCTGCTAACTATGTGTATGTGACAAATACATTTTTTATTTGATTTAAATACTGGGATGTGACGGGAGAGGAGTGCTCTGACACGCGCTCTTGAGCTTAACCGTTATATAGTTCCTCATGTGGTCCCGGTGACCCTCGTATAGACATCTAGATATTGTGGGCTTTAACTGGTGTAGCCTCCTTCCCGAACCTTTCGGTGTCGGCTGCGACCCAATATGACAAGCCTACCTCCCTTGTTGTTAACTGTTGTTTTCTTCTTGGTTTTGTTATTTTTCTCCTTCACATTCTTCTCAACTCGATCCTCGCTACGTATCCAGTCACATCGGTGGTGTCGTGGTCTGATATAAAGTGCCTGATCAGTGATGTGCACTACACTGTGACAGTGCACAAGAGTAGTCAGCTTCATAGGAAGGGTGATTGTAGTGGGAAGTTACCTAGATAACACATATCTATCTCTGAAGCACACATAGTTCTCTCACAACCCCTGTTTTGACTGTATGTCTCTTTGATTACATTGTTCATCACAACCATGTTGGATCAGACTCCGGAAACCATTAATTCTGCTCCTCATATTCCACTGATAATCTTGATATGATTCTTTTCTCATTTCTGTGGTACCCAGTTTTCATTATGAAAGTAATAAAGCGCATCTCTGTCATTCGCTAGATGCCTGGTGGGCTTCTGCATTTACCCTTTCTTCAAGAATGAGTGTCTGGACACAGTCTTCCACTGCCCTATCTGCAACGCTTTGCTGGTTGTAATAAAGAAGTGAAGTGTAGCAGCCATATGGTCCGGACAACTGTACGGTTTCATATGAACCTAAACCTGTGTATATGTTCCTATTCACAATATTTTCTGTTGAATAAAGAGAGACCAAACTCCAAGAAATTGGGTCCTTGTCATTTATAAACATAGATACCGCAGGTTGATCCACGACACACGTCTATATCGCTGTGCCAAGTGAGAAAACACAAAGGGGGACGTTAGAGAGGGTTGAGTTCCTTACATGAAGCTGGATTGTGAATTGTAAGGGTTGATGCTTCTGCTCATGTAGTCTCAGGCTGAGGGTATGGTCACAGTTTACGGGATGTCTCTGGACATCAACCGGGATTATTTCATGCTTCCCCTTTCAGACGGTCGAAGTCAGCACCATGGTCACCACGTACATGATGTAGATTATGTTGAACACGGCGATAGCACACCATGTTATGCAGCCCCTGAGCATCGCGGATCAGAGGTCGGTAAAGCAACTCCATGCAGCCCGCGATCACAGCCATGAACAGCTCAGTGTTCATCATGATGAGGTACGCCAGCACGGTCCTGGTGCTCTTGGTGGACTCCGGACCCCTGTATGAGCCCTCAGTCGTCTATTTTCCGTTTGTTCTTGGAGGCGAAGTAGCTGAGCACTATACTCACGACCATGGCCAGGCACCCGAGCGTGATGAGGGCTATCCCCGAGTGGGTGTAAGCGTACTTGTAGTCGGGTCTGCCCTCGGAAGGAGGTGACGACTTGGAGTCTGCGTCCAGCTTGCCCGTGGTTCTCGTACCGTGCTTGTTGTTGATGAAGTACAGAATGTTGTTAGGGATGGTCAGAAACCCCACAATGAGAGAGGTGATGACAGCGATGGACAGCTGACATTCTGCTGTTAAACAGATCCTTGCTCGTGGATATCAGCCTCGAAACCTCCCAGGCTCGGTTTCTTGCGATTCATATCTCTCGTGGGGGATCCCTGAGTTCTTCTTTTCCCCTTTCTGGGTTGTCCTTCCTTACTTACTCACGTTGCGACACTAGGAGTAACTTAACAGTGCCACTTTCTGTTTCTCTCAAAGGGATCCGGTTATCACAGCAACCTAACAATCCTAGAACATTTAATACAATCAAGTTCCAAGGCTCACGTGGTACGCTGTGTGTGAAGTCTACAGCCAACCACCATTGGTACAAGGTTCAGGGTACCAAATGCCTAGATTATATCATGTGCTGCAGGAAGCGCTCATCCAGTCACAAGGAAGCGCTGCTGCAACTGTCTCCAGAAGCCTGCAGATGCCTGTGGGACAGGAGCCATATGTCTACCGGTATAGGCATTGCGGTAGATGCGCAGTGCCAGGACGTGTTCAACGGAAAGAAGACAATGCGTGACGTGGGCACCGTGTGTCGTCTCATTCTCATGCAGCTCGAGGCTCTGCGCCTGACTCCCATTTGTGCTGGCCTCAAGGTTGCCGGTGTGCCCACGCACGATAGGTTCGGTGAACCCGGATCCTACAGGTACCACAGCGGCTGTACACGAGGCATCAAGTCCATCCACGGCACATGGGGCTTCTACACCGAGGTGGACCTAGTGGCCCACGACACCGTAAAGGACAACATATAATGCTGTTGGAGCTCAAGACCAGGAACAACGACATTCTAGAGCAGACCACCTTGTGGCGATACAACATGCAGCTGTGGCTGACGTGGGAGATGTTCTCGCTCACGTACCCTGTGATAATCAGGCTGGGGACCAACCAGGTTACCATACGGAGTTGTTTAAGGCCCCGATTTCTAAGAGTATACGCAACAAGTTCCCGTGGCTGAACTGTTTCTGCCCCCAGGTGCTTAACTGTCTGGCTCCTATGTATGTGAACATAAGAGTCGAGACTCAGCTGGCCTCCTGGTTAGACCCTAACAACTTTTGTTACAGGAACATACTTTTCAACCAGGAGAAAATTAAGAACAGGAAGACTGTGGAGGCATTGATGACCGGAGATTCGGATGATGTCTCTCGTGTTGAAATCGACCACGATGAAGAGGAATAAACGTACATGTAGTGTCCATGCGAGAGTTCAGTGGTGAAACATCCGACCAGGGCCAATATCTCCAACCGTAGGGAATTTTGTCTGAACAGGGTTCATTTTTCCAACCAGGTTTCCAAACCTAGAGCATTTGTCCAATGGTGCCTAAACATCCAACCACGACCAGGGCTCATTTATCCAACCAGGGCTCCAACACTAGAGCATTTTTGTATTTTGTGTATACCAATACTGTCCCGGCTAGACTGTCCATGTACAGACTATAGACCTACTCCATTTGGCTCTTAGTTGATCGGATAACGCTTTGACTGAAATGGGATTGAAACAAGGCTATCCACGCAATGCTTGCAAACCCTCACCTGGCGCCGATTGGACTCTGATAGACCATCTCATGGTAATCCACAAAGTCAAAGACAGTGACAACATCGAGGGTGATTCGCAGGCGTCCATATTAAGCATGGCAAGAACACTAGTGTGTGGTTACAGGTCGGAAAACGCAGGCAGCCAGTGTGTAGTGCTTGTAAAGGACAGAGCGGGAGCACAGAGAGAGATCAGACTAAACCCTCTGTTCTGTAAGCGTAATCTGTGCACCATAGAATACACCATGATGAAGCTGTTGGCCAACATGGGTATAAAAAACAAGTTGTTTCCAGTGACCGGTGTGAAGGGAGACTCCTCCGAGGATGAGCTCCTAGAGGGAACCTCTGTTGATAACCTTTAGGAGTGCCAGGATGAAAGCGTATTTGTGAACACGCTCAAAGATCTGAAACCTCCCGAGCGTGAGCTGTCCGACATAGATCCCAGTTACGCAGGCGGCTCGATAGACAGGCCTGAGGGTCTCGAGGGCGTCTTTGTGGTGATTTTTGCAGACCCCAAGACTATGCAATTGTCTACATTGAGGGACGTGTGTCTAGGGTGTTCGAGCACAGAGGCTAACACGCTGCTTGTGGAGTTGGCAAATGTTCTGAAAGGTAGTGTGACCGTGTGCACCGGAGACTCGGAACTGGTGGCCGTGCTGATGGCTTGTGGCCGCGAGGGCATTACTATGAGGCTAGACAACAAGAGCTACCACGAGGATCGAGACATGCACATGTCAACCTTTGGGGAGCTGTTGTTTGCCATTCCCGACAACCTCCCACCCAAGCTTCAGTTTAGGGAACTGGCTTCAAGTGAGGATAGGTTCCGAGTGCTCTGTGACGTCGCCGATGAGGACAAATACCTGCTGCCGATGACTCGAAAGCAACACGACTCATTTGAGGCCATTCTGGATAAGCACAGTAATGTCAACTGTAAGAAAACAGTACCTAGGCGGGATCAGGGGATCTCTCTACCGTACCTTCCTGTCTAGGTTCTTCGAGTCGAATGCCCGTAACAGATTGGATGGGTTGGGGCTCATTGTAGACACTGTTACATCTTCGAAACGCTATGCCCCACATCTGACGAGAGTCTGGTATCGGGTCCGAGTTGGATACCCCCCTTCTACCGGTGAGAAGAGGAAGAACTTGTGTCTGCAAGGGACTGAGGTCCCTGAGCTCTACCTAAACGACGGCGCAGAATATAAGGTGGTCCTGAGCAAAGTACAGAAAAATGCTTGCTATGTCGTGCTTGTAACTCTTCAATAACTGTGAATTCATTATACAGACCAAGGTTGTGAATACCGGAATTGTGTTGCTGTGCATTTATATATGGTACAGTTTGAACATGTTTGGACACATGACACATGGTTGGATGAATGTTCTCCCATAGACGTCCCGTGGTGGGATAAATGAGTCGTGGTTGGATAAATGAGGCCTGGTTGGCTGAGTGGTCCTCAGTTGGATAAATGAGCCCTGGTTGGCTGAATGGTCCTCAGTTGGATGAATGGTCCTCGGTTGGATGAATGAGCCGTGGTTGGATAACTGAGTCCTGGTTTGATTAATGGTCCTCGGTTGGATGAATGGTCTTCGGACTACCCTTCCTTGCTAATGGAAAAGGTAACTCAAGAACTGTCCATTGGCTCAGCAGGGTCATAGATGCACGCCCACACTGCTCTTTTTGGACTTTCTGCATGGTATCGATAGGTCAACATCATCATGACGCAGGTCAACAGTTGTAATGCATAACCTGGGCTGTGCTATAGACCTAGTTTTACTCCGTGATCGGATGAATGAGTCGTGGTCGGATGAATGAATGGTCCCTGCAAATAGGCTCTGGTTGGATAATAAACGATTTGAGGTGTTAAGGACGAGATATGGAATCTTGTTGGGGTGAAACACACGGTCGCAATTGCAAATAAAAGGTCAGAGTCTGA
Source organism: Oncorhynchus keta (assembly GCF_023373465.1). Taxonomy (NCBI): domain Eukaryota; kingdom Metazoa; phylum Chordata; class Actinopteri; order Salmoniformes; family Salmonidae; genus Oncorhynchus; species Oncorhynchus keta. The sequence continues at coordinate 32,652 of NW_026281310.1, forward strand.
GTCTGTACATGTATATTTAATATTGGAGAAACTTATAGCATTTCCACAACAATTAAACCACACATAACATAGAGATTGTCAACTTGCAATATTCAGGGTCCATATGCATTCACTACACAATAGAAATGACACAAGCGTGTTAGAAAGATATACATTTAAACAGCTGTGTCAGTTTCCAGTTTTGCAGGTGGTTGATACAGTCTCTTTCTTATTGCATTTCCGTCTCATACAACAGAGACAACAGCATATCACACAAGACGTTGAACTGATAACCAGCACGGCTGCAACACCAATAATTATGTGCAACCTATATTTGTCCCAAAAGATTACACTCTTGTCCTGGTGTAGATCTTGGCCTCTCACAACAGCCTCTTTTTCGGACTCAAGGTAAGTGAATAGATTGGTGTAGTTGATCTCTGTCACGACTTCTGCCGAAGTCCCTTGCCTCTCCTTGTTCGGGCGGTGCTCGTCGTCACCCGTCTTCTAGCCATCATTGATCCATTTTTCATTTTCCATTGGTTTTGTCTTGTCTTCCTACACACCTGGTTTCAATCCCATTCATTACCTGTTGTGTATTTAACCCTCTGTTTCTCCTCACGTCTATGTCAGAGATTTTTATTTTATGTTTATGTTTGTATAGGTGCGCGACGGGTCCTCCTACCCATGTTACTTATGTATGTACATTTAGTGTTTGGAGCATGTTTAGTGGACAAATATTAAAAGGACTCCATTACATTCGTTTTACTCTCCTGCGCCTGATTTCCCTGCCACCTATACACACACGACTCTGACAATCTCACCGTCCTCCAAATCTTTCTCAATCTCCTGTTCCTCTTCTTCGCCCAGTAATCGATCGGGAGCGCGCCTTTCTTGTTTCTCCTTTTCTATTGACGAAGCTTTTGTCCGGTTGAAATATTATTGATTATTTATGACAAATACAACCTGAGGATTGATTTTAGACATTGTTTGACGTACTTTTTTAACTTTAGTCTGGATGTTGAGAGCGCGCATTGTGCCTTTGGATTACTGAACTAAATGCACCAACAAAACAGAGGTTTTTGGACATAGAGGGACAATATCGAACAAAACGCACATTTATTCTGTAACATGGAGTCCTGTGAGTGCCATCTGATCAAGATCATCAAAGGTTAGTTAATAACCTTTTAAGGATAGGGGGCAGCATTTTCACTTTTGGATAAATAGCGTGCACAATTTCAACTTCCTGCTACTCATGCCAGGAAAATATTACATGCATATGATTAGTAGGTGTGGATAGAAAACTCTGAAGTTTCTAAAACTGGTTCAATCATGTCTGTGACTATAACAGAATTTATGGAGCAGACAAAACCCCAAAGAAAAACTGTTCCGAATTTTTATATTTTTTTGCCTCTGACCGTTCCCTCATTTGTGTTTGCCAAGGGATATTTGATAGTGACCATTTTACTGTTCCTACGACTTCCACAGGATGTCACCAGTCTTTGGAATTGGGTTGAAGTTAATCATTGGTGCAACGAAGAAGAAGCACATCCTGGAACAACGTGACACTGTTGAGAGTTACGCAAGAGGGAAAAAGGTGCATGCTTTGTTTACTTGCTCTATTGAATACAGATTGCCCCGTCTACAATTTGATCGATTATTAACGTTTAAAAATACCTAAAGTTGTATTACAAAAGTAGTTTGAAATATTTTGCCAAAGTTTATAGGCAACTTTTGAAATGTTTTGTAGTGATGTTGTGTTTTGTAATTGTGGAGATCTGAGGATGTGATTGGTATGAGAAACACAACTAAACTTCCACCTCAGGAGGGGTCAAAAAATGTATTTTTCGTTGTCGGCAGGATTCAAACCTGCACAGGAAGATCCTAATGGATTTCAAGTCCATCGCCTTAACTGAACTGGGATATGTTTAAATATTGCGTCAGACAACAACATTGACGAATACGCTGATTCGGTGTGCGAGTTTATTAGAATGTGCGTTGAAGATGTCGTTCCCATAGCAACGATTAAAACATTCCCAAACCAGAAACCGTGGATTGATGGCAGCATTCGTGTGAAACTGAAAGCGCAAACCACTGCTTTTAATCAGGGCAAGGTGACCGGAAATATGACCGAATACAAACAGTGTAGCTATTCCATCCGCAAGGCAATCAAACAAGCTAAGCGTCAGTATAGAGACAAAGTAGAATCTCAATTCAATGGCTCAGACACAAGAGGTATGTGGCAGGGTCTACAGTCAATCACGGATTACAAAAAGAAAACCAGCCCAGTCACGGACCAGGATGTCTTGCTCCCAGGCAGACTAAATAACTTTTTTGCCCGCTTTGAGGACAATACAGTGCCACTGACACGGCCTGCAACCAAAACATGTGGCCTCTCCTTCACTGCAGCCGAGGTGAGTAAAACATTTAAACGTGTTAACCCTCGCAAGGCTGCAGGCCCAGACGGCATCCCCAGCTGCGCCCTCAGAGCATGCGCGGACCAGCTGGCTGGTGTGTTTACGGACATATTCAATCAATCCCTATCCCAGTCTGCTGTTCCCACATGCTTCAAGAGGGCCACCATTGTTCCTGTTCCCAAGAAAGCTAAGGTAATTGAGCTAAATGACTACCGCCCCGTAGCACTCACTTCCGTCATCATGAAGTGCTTTGAGAGACTAGTCAAGGACCATATCACCTCCACCCTACCTGACACCCTAGACCCACTCCAATTTGCTTACCGCCCAAATAGGTCCACAGACGATGCAATCTCAACCACACTGCACACTGCCCTAACCCATCTGGACAAGAGGAATACCTATGTGAGAATGCTGTTCATCGACTACAGCTCGGCATTTAACACCATAGTGCCCTCCAAGCTCGTCATCAAGCTCGAGACCCTGGGTCTCAACCCCGCCCTGTGCAACTGGGTACTGGACTTCCTGACGGGCCGCCCCCAGGTGGTGAGGGTAGGCAACAACATCTCCACCCCGCTGATCCTCAACACTGGGGCCCCACAAGGGTGCGCTCTGAGCCCTCTTCTGTACTCCCTGTTCACCCACGACTGCGTGGCCACGCACGCCTCAAACTTCAAGTTTGAGGACGACACAACAGTGGTAGGCTTGATTACCAACAACAACGAGACGGCCTTCCGGCGAGGAGGTGAGGGCCCTCGGAGTGTGGTGTCAGGAAAATAACCTCACTCAACGTCAACAAAACTAAGGAGATGATTGTGGACTTCAGGAAACAGCAGAGGGAACACCCCCCTATCCACATCGATGGAACAGTAGTGGAGAGGGTAGCAAGTTTTAAGTTCCTTGGCATACACATCACAGACAGCATTGTGAAGAAGGCGCAGTTGCGCCTCTTCAACCTCAGGAGGCTGAAGAAATTTGGCTTGTCACCAAAAACACTCACAAACTTCTACAGATGCACAATTGAGAGCATCCTGGCGGGCTGTATCACCGCCTGGTATGGCAACTGCTCCGCCCCACAACCGTAAGGCTCTCCAGAGGGTAGTGAGGTCTGCACAAAGCATCACCGGGGGCAAACTACCTGCCCTCCAGGACACCTACACCACCCGATGTTACAGGAAGGCCATAAAGATCATCAAGGACAACAACCACCCGAGCCACTGCCTGTTCACCCCGCTATCATCCAGAAGGCGAGGTCAGTACAGGTGCATCAAAGCTGGGACCGAGAGACTGAAAAACAGCTTCTATCTCAAGGCCATCAGACTGTTAAACAGCCACCACTAACATTGAGTGGCTGCTGCCAACACACTGACTCAACTCCAGCCACTTTAATAATGGGAATTGATGGGAAATGATGTAAAATATATCACTAGTCACTTTAAACAATGCTACCTAATATAATGTTTACATACCCTACATTATTCATCTCATATGTATACGTATATACTGTACTCTATATCATCTACTGCATCTTTATGTAATACATGTATCACTAGCCACTAACTATGCCACTTTGTTTACATACTCATCTCATATATATATATACCGTACTCTATACCATCTACTGTATCTTGCCTATGCCGCTCTGTACCATCACTCATTCATATATCTTTATGTACATATTCTTTATCCCCTTACACTTGTGTGTATAAGACAGGAGTTTTGGAATTGTTAGTTAGATTACTTGTTGGTTATTACTGCATTGTCGGAACTAGAAGCACAAGCATTTCGCTACACTCGCATTAACATCTGCTAACCATGTGTATGTGACAAATAAAATTTGATTTGAACCACTCGGCCACGACAACGTTGACAGAAGAAAACAGGCTTGTTCGGAGTGAATGGGGCCGCCAGTCATAGCCTGCAGAAAGTGATAATTTAACAACTGAAAGATGAAGCAGTAACTCATTATAATGCAATACAATGAAATGTTCCCAACATTTATTTGTTATTAAGTACAGCTGTTTTCTTATTTTCCTTGATCTTTTCTCAGCTCCAGAAGGTTTGCGTTTGAGAGTGTTATTATAAATTGTTATTTCACTGTGTGAAGTTGTTATTTCATAATCATATTATTACTGCTAAGCAGCATGACTCCTGATAGGCACTAAATAACTGTCAGAAGTGGGATTTGAACCAACGCCGACATTGGAGAGTGCTGAACGCAGCACCTAAGACCGCTCGGCCATCCTGACTACAGCACAGTACCTGGGTATTGGGTTAAAGAGTATGGGGTAAAAGTAGAAATAGGCACAGCCTTCTAAAATCACCACAGAGACCAGTAAATGTATGCACGACACTGACTTGCAATTTCAAGTCATTTGTTTTTATCAATTAAAAACTCCCGTCATTGATTTAACCTCAATATGGCCTTCAATGGGAAAAGAGTAGTAAATCGTCATTGAATGAGCGCTAAACTGGCCTCAGAATATGGCTATTCTGATATAAATGATAAAATTCCTCAGATAAGACCGAAAAAGTGTCTGGAAATATCAGCAACCATGAAGGTAAGAGTGACAACAGGTCCACATGGGGGAAATCTTAACAAATGGCTTAATGGGTATTTTCAACGCAATCGTGTTTAACAAGGCAACCATGAAGGTAAGAGTGACAACAGGTCCACATGGGGGAAATCTTAACAAATGGCTTAATGGGTATTTTCAACGCAATCGTGTTTATATTTATTTTTAGGGTTTAACAAGGCAGCTCACGTGTGACCTGTGGCTTGACATTAGATGCGGCGACTTGATTACCCTGCAGACGATATTTTTGTTCTTCCCGCCAAAACAGTCCACTGACAATGACCGAGTTGTGTGTTCCGAGATGCCTTTTGTTATTTGCCTGTTTGTGGCCCACCTGTGAAATTGTCAGATTCATGCAATTCTCTTTCAGCCTCTCATCAACTAGCTGTTTTTCACTACTCATATTAACTACTGGCCTGAGTACACCTGATCTCATGAAATTGTTGATCAGATCTCGGCAACTAAGCAGGGTCGGGCCTGGTTAGTACTTGGATTGGAGACCGCCTGGGAATACCCGGTGCTGTAAACTTTTTGTCAACAAGGGGGTGGTCTTGCATCATTTCATCAGCATCCCTGCCTTGTCGAATTAAAACTCTTTGTCCGTTTTTCCTACAAGGCTGAATAATGTGACCTCGCTTTGAAATAATTAAGCAAGATTTGTTTGTATTTCGTGCTACAAAGTGATGGCTACAGTATATGCAATTTCTTCCACTTTTTGAGTGACACAAAGATGCTTATCTAAATGGTGAAAACGCAACCTCTGTTATTCAGATTCACTTTGACTTTATGTAGTGCACCAAGAGATACCGGCCTGAGTGAGCACTTCCTGTTTGAAAAGTGAGACAGGTGTTGGTGATTAAGTCGTGAGTGAGTGTTTGCTTGAGAGCTTTTTTGGTTATTTTCAATGTTTTTTGAAGTATAATTTAGATTTTTTTGCATTTGAACAAGTTTAAGTTTGGTTCGTTTTTTTCCCCCTTTACAGTTTTGCTGCTTGGGGGAGAGTTTTCGGTCTCATTTTTGTTTACTATGACGGACAACATGGCAATGACTAACGGAATGGACAAGGACAAAGAAAATGCTCAACGGAAGAAACATGGAGGAGGACTGAAAAATGGCAAAGAATTTACGGTGGCAGTGGAGTTGATGGGAGAAGATAAAGTTACAACGATGGAGATACTACATTCGATTAAAGAAGTCTGTGGGGAGGTGGTGGGATGTAGAATGAAAGGAGAAAGAAAGTACGAAATTACAATGCGAAATGGAAAAGGAAAGGATCGTTTAATGGATGGTTTAATGATAAAAGACACGGATCATGGCGAGAGATATGATTGCAAACGAGCTAGTTGTATCTTTCATGAATCTTCCCGTATACATCGAAGACAAAGTTATACTGGATAAGCTGAGTAGCTGGGGTGTAACTGCTGTCTCAGAAATAAGGATGAGAGTTTGGCCAGGTATGGAGAGAGTGGACGGGACAAGATTTTGTAAGGTAAAATTCACTGAAACAGTATAATCATTGCCATATTCAACAAAATTTGAGACACTGGAGGGAGGAGAGTAATTTTAGAGTAATACATGATAAGCAGGTCAGGGTTTGTCAACTGTGTATCCAGCCTGGGCACATAGTCAAAGACTGCCCTGAGTTTAAATATTTCAAGTGTGGTAAACAGGGTCATTATGCGAGGGAATGTGTTGGAGGGAAGGAAAGGTATTTTTGTGGTGGATGCCGAAAGAGACTAGAGGAGTGCAACTGTGGAGAGGTTTTGGCTGAAGTGGGGAGTCAAGAACTTTTTGAGGAAGCAATTGTATCACCACAAGAAGGAGAAGAAGATGGAGGAGAAGACCTGGTGGAGGGTGGAGAGACTGAGAAAAGAAGAGGGCAGAAGATGGAACAGAAGACGAATGAAATAGGGAGCAGTATGGATTCAGAAATAAGAAGAGGGAGTTTTTAGGAGGAGGGGGGCAGTGGGCAGGCACTGGGGACTCACAGATTTTGGGGGAGGGGTCCTCGGGCTATGTGGGTGCCTCAGAAGGAGGTGAAGTGGAGGGGAGTGGGACGCTGACAACAATACAGGAGACGCAAATGGATACAGGAAGCACAACAGGCACAGGAAAGAAGATTTTGAGTTGGTTGGATGAGGTGGATTTAGAGTCAATTTCAGATTCAGAAGACATGGAAAAGATTGATAGGACAAGGGGAGGCTACAGGAAGAGGAAAGCATTGGTGGAGGTGAAAAAGGACGGAAAAGGAAGCAACATGACAACAGGTAGAGGATAATGAGAAAATAATCATTTTTATTATTTATTGGAATGGTTAAATTTACGTCAATCAATGCGAATGGTTTAAGAACAATGGAAAAATTCTGATATTTTATGCCTTCAAGAAACACATTGGGATGTAGATTGATATGTAGAGATTTTATTTTTGTTAACAATGGCAGGGGGAATTCAAGTGGTGCTGCTATTTTATTGAGGAAGGATGTGGTAGATAATGTGAAACATATGTATAATGATAATAATGGGAGGATTTAAATTTTAGATTTAAAATATATTAGTATTTTTTTTTAAATTATAAATATTTATGCGCCTGATACTGAAATAGTGCGCAAAGATGTATTTTTAGAATTAGAAAAATGGTGTGAGGGAAATTGTATTGTAGTTGGGGATTTTAATGTTAAAAATTATAGAATGGATATGACAAGAGGAGCTATTTTTTAGAAGTGATGTATCGAGGGGTGTTTTAATTCTGTGGCACCCTTGACAATACACACGTATGTAACTCACAATTTGGACACTCAAAAGGTACCTCTCGGCCAGTACGGGGATCGAACCCACGACTTTGGCGTTATTATGACCACACTCTAACCAACTGAGCTAACCTGTCACTGGCTTCGGGGCAAGCAACTTTCATGTAACACTGATGTCATATGATGTCATATCAGATGAAAAAGCAAGACATAACTTGCTTTCAGAGGAGCAACGAAGCACACCCGATTGAGGCCCACAAAAAAAGCTGTGGGCAGTTTCCTTTAAGCCAAAGCAGAGCAAAAAGAAAGAACAACAACTAATGCCGACACCCGGGATCAAACCAGGGACCTTAAATTATTCCGTCTTACTCTCTCCCAACTGAGATATTTCTGCAAGAAGCTGAACTTATTTCTGTGGCACTCTTGACGAAACACACGCATGTGAGTCACACTTTTACACTTAAAATGTACCTCATGGATAGTAGGGGGATCAAACACATCATCTTGGAGTTATTAGCACCACTCTCTAACCAACTGAGCTAACCAGCCACTGGCAATGGAGCACAGTTTTTGAGATGCACTCTGCAAGTGCTGGCGCGAAAACGAACAAGTCCACCAACAGCATAGCCTGACAAGACTGAACACTCTTGGTTGCTCCTTGTTTCAAATACTACCGGCTGGGGAATTAGCTCAAATAGTAGAGTGCTTGCTTAGCATGCGAGAGGTAATGGGATCGATGCCCGCATTCTCCAAAAGCACTTTGTTTTTGTGGATCCAAGAAAGCTCCAGTTCACACTTCATGCAGCCTTGTCTTACGTCAACCTACTGTCATGTCACACTGATGTCACAATGTCAGTTGAAAAAGAAAGACTTACCCACAAACAAAGCTGTTGGCAGTTTCCATAGCTCGCTCGGTCTGAGCTCAACGACTATGAAAAAAGTAGGCCCATAATGAAGCCTGGCCCTAAATTGCAGGTCCTTTTGGGTGATGGGAGAACAGTTAGGGTTAGAAGCACAATTCGACCTCTGGAACATTCCTGAGTTCCTCCCGATCTGTGCAAGCCTAACCGTGACCGTGTCGCATTAACCCTTAACAGTTAAAATACGGTGTTTACATCAAACAGTTTTCAATGACTTCTCTCCTCTGAAGCCTATGTAGGTTATTAATGCCTTATGAACCTGTCTTTGATGACATCCATCAGGCCACTATGAGGTCTACTTGTGTTGATTCTATGCTTCCTGGAGCAACCGGAAGTGGTTAAATTCACCCAAAACGTGTTTTGATGTACACAACCTGCAATTGTGAAAATCACTGCATTCAACCCTGTGTAGATCAGTAAATTCCTAACGTAAAGACTTAAAACTCAGGATTCTGTAAGAGCGCACCCCAATCAGGACATGTGTTTACATATAGCTTCCTGTGTCAACCGGAAGTGCCTTAAAATGGTGTCATAGTTGCTGTCTCGAAGGGTTAAAAAGGACAGATCTTTTCAAAACTTAATGTGTGATTAGGCAATGCTCATGAACTGTAAATCAGTCATTTCTCCCAACAGATGTCAAAGAAAAGCTCTTTCACACACACACACACAGCAAGGATGGAGTGTGACCTCAGGCACATTCCCGAGGTCCTCCCGATCTGTGAAAGCCTAATCTTGGCCATGTGGCATTAACCCTTAACAGTGAAAACAGTTTTTTTTCATCTCACAGTTTACAATGACTTCTCACCCCACAGGAATACATTGCCTGCGCCTCTAAAGTCAACCTGAAGCCGATGTGGGTTATGAATGCCTTATGAACCTGTCCTCGATGACAGTCCACCAGGCCACTATGAGGTCTACTTGTGTCGATTCTAAGCTTCCTGTAGCAACCGGAAGTGGTTAAAATCACCCTAAAAGTGTTTTGCCATACTCAACCTGATGTTTGATAGAAATAGTGCATTCAACCGTGTGTAAATCAGTCAGTTCTTAACGTAAAGACATACACCAATGAGGATATGTGTGCCAACCGGAAGTGCCATAATTGGTGTCATAGGGGCTGTTTCGAAAGATTAAAAAAGTCAGATCTTTCCAAAACTTCATATGTGCGATTAGGCAACCCTCATGAACTGTAAATCAGTCATGTCTTCCATAAAATTTCCAAGAAAAACTCACACACACACAGCTTGGAAGTAGGGAAACATTGTGGTGCGTAGGGACAGACAGAGCCTGCAATAGTTACCTTTGTTCAAACTATTAAAGAACCGTCAGACCTAGAATTCTGAAACCTGTTCTAGAGCTAATGCTTGGAATTTAGAGTGGTAGAAAGTGGCTTTAGCAGCAGAGACAGAGGAGGAAAATGTAGAGAGGAGGGAGTGAAAGGATGCCAGGTCCGCAGGGAGGCGAGTTTTCCTCCATTTCCGCTCGGCTGCCCGGAGCCCTGTTCTGTGAGCTCGCAATGAGTCGTCGAGCCACGGAGCGGGAGGGGAGGACCGAGCCGGCCTGGAGGATAGGGGACATAGAGAGTCAAAGGATGCAGAAAGGGAGGAGAGGAGGGTTGAGGAGGCAGAATCAGGAGATAGGTTTGAGCAGAGGGAAGAGATGATAGGATGGAAGAGGAGAGAGTAGCGGGGGAGAGAGAGCGAAGGTTGGGACGGCGCGATACCATCCGAGTAGGGGCAGTGTGGGAAGTGTTGGATGAGCGCGAGAGGGAAAAGGATACAAGGTAGTGGTCGGAGACTTGGAGAGGAGTTGCAATGAGGTTAGTGGAAGAACAGCATCTAGTAAAGATGAGGTCGAGCGTATTGCCTGCCTTGTGAGTAGGGGGGAAGGTGAGAGGGTGAGGTCAAAAGAGGAGAGGAGTGGAAAGAAGGAGGCAGAGAGGAATGAGTCAAAGGTAGACGTGGGGAGGTTAAAGTCGCCCAGAACTGTGAGAGGTGAGCCGTCCTCAGGAAAGGAGCTTATCAAGGCATCAAGCTCATTGATGAACTCTCAGAGGGGACCTGGAGGGCGATAAATGATAAGGATGTTAAGCTTGAAAGGGCTGGTAACTGTGACAGCATGAAATTCAAAGGAGGCGATAGACAGATGGGTAAGGGGAGAAAGGGAGAATGACCACTTGGGAGAGATGAGGATCCCGGTGCCACCACCCCGCTGACCAGAAGCTCTCGGGGTGTGCGAGAACACGTGGGCGGACGAAGAGAGAGCAGTAGGAGTAGCAGTGTTATCTGTGGTGATCCATGTTTCCGTCAGTGCCAAGAAGTCGAGGGACTGGAGGGAGGCATAGGCTGAGATGAACTCTGCCTTGTTGGCCGCAGATCGGCAGTTCCAGAGGCTACCGGAGACCTGGAACTCCACGTGGGTCGTGCGCGCTGGGACCACCAGATTAGGGTGGCCGCGGCCACGCGGTGTGGAGCGTTTGTATGGTCTGTGCAGAGAGGAGAGAACAGGGATAGACAGACACATAGTTGACAGGCTACAGAAGAGGCTACGCTAATGCAAGGAGATTGGAATGACAAGTGGACTACACGTCTCGAATGTTCAGAAAGTTAAGCTTACGTAGCAAGAATCTTATTGACTAAAATGATACAGTACTGCTGACGTAGGCTAGCTGGCAGTGGCTGCGTTGTTGACACTACACTAATCAAGTCATTCCGTTGAGTGTAATAGTTTCTACAGTGCTGCTATTCGGGGGCTAGCTGGCTAGCAAGCAGTGTTGATTACGTTACGTTGCGTTAAAAGAACGACAATAGCTGGCTAGCTAACCTAGAAAATCGCTCTAGACTACACAATTATCTTTGATACACAGACGGCTATGTAGCTAGCTATGTAGCTAGCTACGATCAAACAAATCAAACCGTTGTGCTGTAATGAAATGAAATGAAAATGTGATACTACCTGTGGAGCGAAGCGGAATGCGACCGGGTTGTTGAGTGCGGAAGTTCTATTCAGTAAACTTTGGCTAGCTGTTGGCTAGCTAGCAGTGTCTCCTACATTAAGGATGACAAATAGCTGGCTAGCTAACCTCGGTAAATTAAGATAATCACTCTAAGACTGCACGCTCTAAACTACACAATTATCTTGGATACGAAGACAGCAAAGACAACTATGTAGCTAGCTAACACTACACTAATCAAGTCGTTCAGTTGAGTGTAATAGTTTCTACAGTGCTGCTATTCGGTAGACGGTGGACGTTTGCTAGCTGGCTAGCTACTGGGCAGATAGCAGTGTAGACTACGTTAGGACGACGAAATACGAAGTTGCAATAGAAGTGCTGACTGTTTCACTTTGTTGTCTTTCTTTTCCTTTTTCTTCTGTCCTTCTTTTGTCCTTATTTTGTCTTCCTTTCTTCTGTTAACTAGATATTTTTGTTGTTATTCTTTGTAAGCCAGCTAGCTTCTTCCAGGAGAGTCCCTAGCAACTGCTTAGCAACAAGTAAACAATTCTGCTAGCTGTACAATTTTATGAAAAATAGTTACTTTTTCAAAAGCCTGTCTCTTTTGGTTTGTTCCTTGTTTTGTCTTCTATTGAGTCTTGCAGTTTTCTCTTAATTTTTTTCGATGTACTTCACTCTAAAAAAACATTTAAATCTCAATATATACAGGAGCTCATTTTTCAGCAGCTGCTCAATTTAGAACTCCGGAACACACTGTTCTTTGTATTTTGGGTTAGTACTCTCTTGAATTAAACGCTGTTACCTGACTTTTAAGACTAGTCTCGATCTATTTCATGCAAAAATGATAAACTTACAACTTATTATGAAATAGATAGTGTGAATTTGGTTTTGGCTACAAAACATAGAGGAATTTAGAATTCCTCTAACAATTGGTCCTTCGATCCCGGATCTAAATACCCCTCCCTGTTATCTGGAGGTAGTACGCCGAAAAGCGTGCATGGGCGGGTTTTCACCCGTTTACTAAAAAAAGACCTGGCCTCCGAATTGAGGTTAAATTACAGGCCTGCGTATTACCACAGATTCCAGGAAAGGTGACTAGATTCAAACGAACAGTGCTTTTCCCAGTCGGCAGCAGGTATAGTAGCCTTTATTCTCGAATTTGGGAGGTATTATTTAGGATATTTTTGATTAAAATGTTATAAAGGAGTTGAATTTTATCAATAATAGGTGCTTGAATATTCTGAACAAATAAAATGGGTTTCTACCTTGGGTTTTAATTAACCAAAATCGATAGGAAGGAGACAGGTCTGAAACTGACCTGTGGTAAGGTGCGCTACCATAAATAAACTAGAGCTTAATAAATCCTGGTTATTCCCTGCAAACGTCGTCAACAAGGTTGTAATTTAACTGTGGGGAAAGTAAGAGGCGACAATCGGGTAAAAAAAAGGAAGAGTCAGATATAAAGGTAGCGAGATTAATGAGAATCCTAACTGAGGGAAAACTTTGGGTGTTTAAATTAGTGCTATTTTCTGTTGTTCAGATGCCGGAGTAACAAATACAGAACTGTAAATTGTGTCTATTTGCGGAGAAGGCGTAAATATATATATATATATCTGAGTTTTTGGTTGTAATTAAACTAATTGTTTTGCAGAGAAAGTTAGTCACTAGTATTGGTATAAGATATAAACTGGACGTTTTAAATAGTTTGTTTGGTTCAAATTGAAAGACTAATTCATTCAACGTAAAAGAAGAACGAAGCGAATGTTGATGCAAGACGATGTCTGTTCACTAAATGATCTGTTGGGAATAATATATTTGGAATAGAGTCGTAATTAAAATGCTAAATCAAAGACGAGACAGTAACTTAAATCAAATTAATTCTGAATAATAACGGGGAAACAATTACGATAGATTTGTGTCCATCGAAATGTTTTTATAAATTTAGCGAATTGAGAGATGTTGATTGATGTTGTAAACTCTAATTCAGGATTCAACTGATGTGATACATTTGGTTTGGTTTATCGAACCCGAAATGCTGTTGCTGCAGACAGCCAACCATTATTTACAATGAATCGAGGTTGAGCGCTTGTTGATGACATCACTCGCGAGGCTTTCGTCGCCACAGAAATTATGTCGTGACTGGGGATAAACGGAGAAAATGGTTTATGTCTTTTAGCAGGAAAATGCGTGCATTATTGTGTTGAGTCACTTTTCAGAAGTTGATAAAAATGTCGAAATACATTTATAAAAGGAGTATGTAAGTCGTCAGGAAAGATGCTAAAAACTAGCAGCTGATTCGCTGGGTGGGTATCATTGATGTGGCGTTTATTTGGACTGTAATTAGGCCATGAGAAAGGGAGATTGAATGTCTGAATCGTAAAACATCATGATAATGGATTCTGATGTTTATTGATTCCTGGTTTGATTGTTTATGTAACACCAGTGAATATAATATAAAATATGGCGCTGTACAACGTGACGGTCGGGAGTAGGCTACAGGATTGGATGATTCTAAATTGTTTGCCCTTAGTTAGACAACTTTGATCCAATATTTCTGTAAATCAGTGGTAAGTATTTCCAAAGTAAATGAACCATGTGTGTTCACTTGTTCTGTAGTTTCGACCCAGTGATTCGTCTGACAAACAAAGAACTTTGCGTTCTGCAGGCCCAGGCATGGATTATGGCTGGCAAGCCAGTCAATAAAGTCATCTTTTCTTAACCACTTGCTCCTACCCGACACGCAGGCGTCCCATCTAGACATCTGGAAATGCAAATGCACTACGCTAAATGCTAATAGTACTAGTTAAAACTCAAACGTTCATTAAAATACACATGCAGGGTATTGAATTAAAGCTACACTCGTTGTGAATCCAGGCAACGAGTCAGATTTTTAAAATGCTTTTCGGCGAAAGCATGAGAAGCTATTATCTGATAGCATGTAACACCCCAAAAGACCCGCAGGGGACGTAAACAAAATAATTAGCATAGTCGTCGCTACACAAACCGCACAAATAAAATATAAAACATTCATTACCTTTGACCATCTTCTTTTTTGGAACTCCTAGATGTCCCATAATCACTATTGGGTCTTTTTTTCCCGATTAAATCGGTCCATATATAGCCTAGATATCGATCTATGAAGACTGTGATAAACGAAAAAAAATAGCGTCTTATAACGTAACGTCATTTTTTTTTATTAAAAAGGTGGACAATAAACTTTCACAAAACACTTCGAAATACTTTTGTAATGCAACTTTAGGTATTAGTACACGCTAATAAGCGATAAAATTCATCAGGAGGCGATGTCAATTCTATAGGTGTCTGTTTCGAAAAAATGTCTTGGAGAGAGCTCGACCAAAACATCCGGTCGGAGGGAATCGATTCCCTTGATTCGGTTAGACCAAGAATCAATTGCAAATCAAATGACAAGACTCTAGACAACGTGTGGAAGCTGTAGGCACTGCAACCTCGGCCTCATTTAATTCGATTCACTTTGAACAATTCCTTGAAGTCGCGGATGGATATTTTTTCCCATTTTCAGTGATCAGATATTCCTGCACTTTTCGATGAAACGCACGTTCTGTTATAGTCACAGCCGTGATTTAACCAGTTTTATAAACGTCTGAGTGTTTTCTATCCACACATACTAATCATATGCATATACTATATTCCTGGCCTGAGTAGCAGGGCGCTGAAATGTTGCGCGATTTTTAACAGAATGTTCGAAAATGTAGAGGGTCGACTTAACAGATTAAAATACCTTTGCACTAAAACAAATAGTCCTAACAATTGTTTTATGTGTATATACTTGCAGACCTGTTTTAATTTGGTCGTTTATGGCCTCATTCTCCCCAAGATTATAATCCCAGGAAACATCTAAAATAGAGACACCTAAACATCAATTTTCCCAGAAGAACACAACACTCCGCTACTTCGATTTAGAAACTCAAAAGTGAACCATAAACTAAACCTAATGATGATTCCCCTTTAACTCAAATCATGAATCATAAGTTTTAAACAACGTCAATGTATATGTTTACTTAAATGAACATGCTACCCTTAGATACAATTAACCCGATAACATTATTGTATTACTTTTTCCCCTTTGCCGCAAATGTCATACATTTCTCAGTGTAAGAAATCCGTAATTTAATCCCCGATATTTAATAAATATGCATTCGCATTCTCCCATGGCTCCTTTAATTGACTTATTTTAGGTAACTCCCCTCCGCCCCGGAACAAAGAATTCTACCTAAACATGCCAGAACACAATGTTTAACTAAGTTAAATCAAACCCTAAAATTGACCATAACTAGCAAACAAATAAACAAACCACTTTTATCAGCTAAAAACAAACTATACGAAAACTCACTACTTATAATGCTTCAGATGGCAAAATTACTCAGAGACTCACGTTCACATCTGTTAGTTCCTCAAGAAAAAAACAAACAAACCCCAACTTGCCCCTGTTACGCATGTCTACTTTTCAAACTTTAAATACCCTAATATGGTTCCACACAATGGAAAGTGCTCAAATTCACTGACTCATGGCCTAATTACAGTCCAAATAAACGCCACAAATCAATGATACCCACCCAGCGAATCAGCTGCTAGTTTTTAGCATCTTTCCTGACGACTTACATACTCCTTTTATAAATGTATTTCGACATTTTTATCAACTTCTGAAAAGTGACTCAACACAATAATGCACGCATTTTCCTGCTAAAAGACATAAACCATTTTCTCCGTTTATCCCCAGTCACGACATCATTTCTGTGGCGACGAAAGCCTCGCGAGTGATGTCATCAACAAGCGCTCAACCTCGATTCATTGTAAATAATGGTTGGCTGTCTACCACAGGTCAGTTTCAGACCTGTCTCCTTCCTATCGATTTTGGTTAATTAAAACCCAAGGTAGAAACCCATTTTATTTGTTCAGAATATTCAAGCACCTATTATTGATAAAATTCAACTCCTTTATAACATTTTAATCAAAAAATATCCTAAATAATACCTCCCAAATTCGAGAATAAAGGCTACTATACCTGCTGCCGACTGGGAAAAGCACTGTTCGTTTGAATCTAGTCACCTTTCCTGGAATCTGTGGTAATACGCAGGCCTGTAATTTAACCTCAATTCGGAGGCCAGGTCTTTTTTTAGTAAACGGGTGAAAACCCGCCCATGCACGCTTTTCGGCGTACTACCTCCAGATAACAGGGAGGGGTATTTAGATCCGGGATCGAAGGACCAATTGTTAGAGGAATTCTAAATTCCTATATGTCTTGTAGCCAAAACCAAATTCACACTATCTATTTCATAATAAGTTGTAAGTTTATCATTTTTGCATGAAATAGATCGAGACTAGTCTTAAAAGTCAGGTAACAGCGTTTAATTCAAGAGAGTACTAACCCAAAATACAAAGAACAGTGTGTTCCGGAGTTCTAAATTGAGCAGCTGCTGAAAAATGAGCTCCTGTATATATTGAGATTTAAATGGTTTTTTAGAGTGAAGTACATCGAAAAAAATCAAGAGAAAACTGCAAGACTCAATAGAAGACAAAACAAGGAACAAACCAAAAGAGACAGGCTTTTGAAAAAGTAACTATTTTTCATAAAATTGTACAGCTAGCAGAATTGTTTACTTGTTGCTAAGCAGTTGCTAGGGACTCTCCTGGAAGAAGCTAGCTGGCTTACAAAGAATAACAACAAAAATATCTAGTTAACAGAAGAAAGGAAGACAAAATAAGGACAAAAGAAGGACAGAAGAAAAAGGAAAAGAAAGAGGACAACAAAGTGAAACAGTCAGCACTTCTATTGCAACTTCGTATTTCGTCGTCCTAACGTAGTCTACACTGCTATCTGCCCAGTAGCTAGCCAGCTAGCAAACGTCCACCGTCTACCGAATAGCAGCACTGTAGAAACTATTACACTCAACTGAACGACTTGATTAGTGTAGTGTTAGCTAGCTACATAGTTGTCTTTGCTGTCTTCGTATCCAAGATAATTGTGTAGTTTAGAGCGTGCAGTCTTAGAGTGATTATCTTAATTTACCGAGGTTAGCTAGCCAGCTATTTGTCATCCTTAATGTAGGAGACACTGCTAGCTAGCCAACAGCTAGCCAAAGTTTACTGAATAGAACTTCCGCACTCAACAACCCGGTCGCATTCCGCTTCGCTCCACAGGTAGTATCACATTTTCATTTAATTTCATTACAGCACAACGGTTTGATTTGTTTGATCGTAGCTAGCTACATAGCAAGCTACATAGCCGTCTGTGTATCAAAGATAATTGTGTAGTCTAGAGCGATTTTCTAGGTTAGCTAGCCAGCTATTGTCGTTCTTTTAACGCAACGTAACGTAATCAACACTGCTTGCTAGCCAGCTAGCCCCCGAATAGCAGCACTGTAGAAACTATTACACTCAACGGAACGACTTGATTAGTGTAGTGTCAACAACGCAGCCACTGCCAGCTAGCCTACGTCAGCAGTACTGTATCATTTTAATCATTTTACACAATAAGATTCTTGCTACGTAAGCTTAACTTTCTGAACATTCGAGACGTGTAGTCCACTTGTCATTCCAATCTCCTTGCATTAGCGTAGCCTCTTCTGTAGCCTGTCAACTATGTGTCTGTCTATCCCTGTTCTCTCCCTCTGCACAGACCATACAAACGCTCCACACCGCGTGGCCGCGGCCACCTAATCTGGTGGTCCCAGCGCGCACGACCCACGTGGAGTTCCAGGTCTCCGGTAGCCTCTGGAACTGCCGATCTGCGGCCAACAAGGCAGAGTTCATCTCAGCCTATGCCTCCCTCCAGTCCCTCGACTTCTTGGCACTGACGGAAACATGGATCACCACAGATAACACTGCTACTCCTACTGCTCTCTCTTCGTCCGCCCACGTGTTCTCGCATACCCCGAGAGCTTCTGGTCAGCGGGGTGGTGGCACCGGGATCCTCATCTCTCCCAAGTGGTCATTCTCTCTTTCTCCCCTTACCCATCTGTCTATCGCCTCCTTTGAATTTCATGCTGTCACAGTTACCAGCCCTTTCAAGCTTAACATCCTTATCATTTATCGCCCTCCAGGTCCCTCGGAGAGTTCATCAATGAGCTTGATGCCTTGATAAGCTCCTTTCCTGAGGACGGCTCACCCTCACAGTTCTGGGCGACTTTAAACTCCCCACGTCTACCTTTGACTCATTCCTCTCTGCCTCCTTCTTTCCACTCCTCTCCTCTTTTGACCTCACCCTCTCACCTTCCCCCCCTACTCACAAGGCAGGCAATACGCTCGACCTCATCTTTACTAGATGCTGTTCTTCCACTAACCTCATTGCAACTCCTCTCCAAGTCTCCGACCACTACCTTGTATCCTTTTCCCTCTCGCTCTCATCCAACACTTCCCACACTGCCCCTACTCGGATGGTATCGCGCCGTCCCAACCTTCGCTCTCTCTCCCCCGCTACTCTCTCCTCTTCCATCCTATCATCTCTTCCCTCTGCTCAAACCTTCTCCAACCTCCTGATTCTGCCTCCTCAACCCTCCTCTCCTCCCTTTCTGCATCCTTTGACTCTCTATGTCCCCTATCCTCCAGGCCGGCTCGGTCCTCCCGTCCCGCTCCGTGGCTCGACGACTCATTGCGAGCTCACAGAACAGGGCTCCGGGCAGCCGAGCGGAAATGGAGGAAAACTCGCCTCCCTGCGGACCTGGCATCCTTTCACTCCCTCCTGTCTACATTTTCCTCCTCTGTCTCTGCTGCTAAAGCCACTTTCTACCACTCTAAATTCCAAGCATCTGCCTCTAACCCTAGGAAGCTCTTTGCCACCTTCTCCTCCCTCCTGAATCCTCCTCCCCCTTCCCCCTCCTCCCCCTCTGCAGATGACTTCGTCAACCATTTTGAAAAGAAGGTCGACGACATCCGATCCTCGTTTGCTAAGTCAAACGACACCGCTGGTTCTGCTCACACTGCCCTACCCTGTGCTCTGACCTCTTTCTCCCCTCTCTCTCCAGATGAAATCTCGCGTCTTGTGACGGCCGGCCGGCCGCCCAACAACCTGCCCGCTCGACCCTATCCCCTCCTCTCTTCTCCAGACCATTTCCGGAGACCTTCTCCCTTACCTCACCTCGCTCATCAACTCATCCCTGACCGCTGGCTACGTCCCTTCCGTCTTCAAGAGTGCGAGAGTTGTACCCCTTCTGAAAAAACCTACACTCGATCCCTCCGATGTCAACAACTACACACCAGTATCCCTTCTTTCTTTTCTCTCCAAAACTCTTGAACGTGCCGTCCTTGGCCAGCTCTCCCGCTATCTCTCTCAGAATGACCTTCTTGATCCAAATCAGTCAGGTTTCAAGACTAGTCATTCAACTGAGACTGCTCTTCTCTGTATCACGGAGGCGCTCCGCACTGCTAAAGCTAACTCTCTCTCCTCTGCTCTCATCCTTCTAGACCTATCGGCTGCCTTCGATACTGTGAACCATCAGATCCTCCTCTCCCCCTCTCCGAGTTGGGCATCTCCCGGCGCGGCCCACGCTTGGATTGCGTCCTACCTGACAGGTCGCTCCTACCAGGTGGCGTGGCGAGAATCTGTCTCCTCACCACGCGCTCTCACCACTGGTGTCCCCAGGGCTCTGTTCTTGGCCCTCTCCTATTCTCGCTATACACCAAGTCACTTGGCTCTGTCATAACCTCACATGGTCTCTCCTATCATTGCTATGCAGACGACACACAATTAATCTTCTCCTTTCCCCCTTCTGATGACCAGGTGGCGAATCGCATCTCTGCATGTCTGGCAGACATATCAGTGTGGATGACCACCTCAAGCTGAACCTCGGCAAGACGGAGCTGCTCTTACTCCCGGGGAAGGACTGCCCGTTCCATGATCTCGCCATCACGGTTGACAACTCCATTGTGTCCTCCTCCCAGAGCGCTAAGAACCTTGGCGTGATCCTGGACAACACCCTGTCGTTCTCAACTAACATCAAGGCGGTGGCCCGTTCCTGTAGGTTCATGCTCTACAACATCCGCAGAGTACGACCCTGCCTCACACAGGAAGCGGCGCAGGTCCTAATCCAGGCACTTGTCATCTCCCGTCTAGATTACTGCAACTCGCTGTTGGCTGGGCTCCCTGCCTGTGCCATTAAACCCCTACAACTCATCCAGAACGCCGCAGCCCGTCTGGTGTTCAACCTTCCCAAGTTATCTCACGTCACCCCGCTCCTCCGCTCTCTCCACTGGCTTCCAGTTGAAGCTCGCATCCGCTACAAGACCATGGTGCTTGCCTACGGAGCTGTGAGGGGAACGGCACCTCAGTACCTCCAGGCTCTGATCAGGCCCTACACCCAAACAAGGGCACTGCGTTCATCCACCTCTGGCCTGCTCGCCTCCCTACCACTGAGGAAGTACAGTTCCCGCTCAGCCCAGTCAAAACTGTTCGCTGCTCTGGCCCCCCAATGGTGGAACAAACTCCCTCACGACGCCAGTACAGCGGAGTCAATCACCACCTTCCGGAGACACCTGAAACCCCACCTCTTTAAAGAATACCTAGGATAGGATAAAGTAATCCTTCTCACCCCTCCCCCCCCTTAAAAGATTTAGATGCACTATTGTAAAGTGGCTGTTCCAGTGGATGTCATAAGGTGAATGCACCAATTTGTAAGTCGCTCTGGATAAGAGCGTCTGCTAAATGACTTAAATGTAAATGTAAATGTAACATTACATTTTAAAGAGAGAACATAAAATGACGTCATCTGTTTCTCACACACTCTCCGATCCACACAATAGCGCAGTGTCTTCAGGTCTGGAGATTGTCTTCTACTCCCCTCATAAAACAAACATTCCAATCTGTCTAAAAGATATACTCTTCTCCACTAATGGATCATCAAACAAACCTTTTTATCTGTCTAAAGAGATGTCATTCCTCTCCCTTAAACCCGCAAGGTACAGAAAATTAATTTGTTTTACTTACATTTTCAGTCCTAGTTTAACCAAGAACCCATACATTTCATACCATAACATAATAATATTAAAATAAATGGTTCTAATTTAAATGTATACATAATTAATAATTTCAACTATAATTTCCTCCAACAATCGGTCATTTGGAGCCCGAGTAGAAACCTTAATTGGTGTTGAAAATCCACATTTTCCAGGCGTTGCTACGGGGTCCTTGAATGAGCTATCGGACAGAAACGTTGGGGTCCGTCTCTATGGGCTGAGGCGGTTGCAATTTACCTAGTCTTGTGACTCTGAGACATTTCTAAATGTTGTAATTTTCGTGATGTCAAAATGAATTGAAGTTATTGCAAATGTACGAGGCTGTTTCTCGGTCTGAGAACCTTCTAGAGCCACATAACTCCCCACGAACTATCGACCTTAGCTCTAGAACAGGTTTCTAAAGTTTCAGAATTCTAGGTCTGACGGTTCTTTAATAGTTTGAACAAAGGTAACTATTGCAGGCTCTGTCTGTCCCTACGCACCACAATGTTTCCCTACTTCCAAGCTGTGTGTGTGTGAGTTTTTCTTGGAAATTTTATGGAAGACATGACTGATTTACAGTTCATGAGGGCTGCCTAATCGCACATATGAAGTTTTGGAAAGATCTGACTTTTTTAATCTTTCGAAACAGCCCCTATGACACCAATTATGGCACTTCCGGTTGGCACACATATCCTCATTGGTGTATGTCTTTACGTTAAGAACTGACTGATTTACACACGGTTGAATGCACTATTTCTATCAAACATCAGGTTGAGTATGGCAAAACACTTTTAGGGTGATTTTAACCACTTCCGGTTGCTACAGGAAGCTTAGAATCGACACAAGTAGACCTCATAGTGGCCTGGTGGACTGTCATCGAGGACAGGTTCATAAGGCATTCATAACCCACATCGGCTTCAGGTTGACTTTAGAGGCGCAGGCAATGTATTCCTGTGGGGTGAGAAGTCATTGTAAACTGTGAGATGAAAAAAAACTGTTTTCACTGTTAAGGGTTAATGCCACATGGCCAAGATTAGGCTTTCACAGATCGGGAGGACCTCGGGAATGTGCCTGAGGTCACACTCCATCCTTGCTGTGTGTGTGTGTGTGTGTGAAAGAGCTTTTCTTTGACATCTGTTGGGAGAAATGACTGATTTACAGTTCATGAGCATTGCCTAATCACACATTAAGTTTTGAAAAGATCTGTCCTTTTTAACCCTTCGAGACAGCAACTATGACACCATTTTAAGGCACTTCCGGTTGACACAGGAAGCTATATGTAAACACATGTCCTGATTGGGGTGCGCTCTTACAGAATCCTGAGTTTTAAGTCTTTACGTTAGGAATTTACTGATCTACACAGGGTTGAATGCAGTGATTTTCACAATTGCAGGTTGTGTACATCAAAACACGTTTTGGGTGAATTTAACCACTTCCGGTTGCTCCAGGAAGCATAGAATCAACACAAGTAGACCTCATAGTGGCCTGATGGATGTCATCAAAGACAGGTTCATAAGGCATTAATAACCTACATAGGCTTCAGAGGAGAGAAGTCATTGAAAACTGTTTGATGTAAACACCGTATTTTAACTGTTAAGGGTTAATGCGACACGGTCACGGTTAGGCTTGCACAGATCGGGAGGAACTCAGGAATGTTCCAGAGGTCGAATTGTGCTTCTAACCCTAACTGTTCTCCCATCACCCAAAAGGACCTGCAATTTAGGGCCAGGCTTCATTATGGGCCTACTTTTTTCATAGTCGCTGAGCTCAGACCGAGCGAGCTATGGAAACTGCCAACAGCTTTGTTTGTGGGTAAGTCTTTCTTTTTCAACTGACATTGTGACATCAGTGTGACATGAAAGTTGCTTGTCATTGTTACATGACAGTAGGTTGACGTAAGACAAGGCTGCATGAAGTGTGAACTGGAGCTTTCTTGGATCCACAAAAACAAAGTGCTTTTGGAGAATGCGGGCATCGATCCCATTACCTCTCGCATGCTAAGCAAGCACTCTACTATTTGAGCTAATTCCCCAGCCGGTAGTATTTGAAACAAGGAGCAACCAAGAGTGTTCAGTCTTGTCAGGCTATGCTGTTGGTGGACTTGTTAGTTTTCGCGCCAGCACTTGCAGAGTGCATCTCAAAAACTGTGCTCCATTGCCAGTGGCTGGTTAGCTCAGTTGGTTAGAGAGTGGTGCTAATAACTCCAAGATGATGTGTTTGATCCCCCTACTATCCATGAGGTACATTTTAAGTGTAAAAGTGTGACTCACATGCGTGTGTTTCGTCAAGAGTGCCACAGAAATAAGTTCAGCTTCTTGCAGAAATATCTCAGTTGGGAGAGAGTAAGACGGAATAATTTAAGGTCCCTGGTTTGATCCCGGGTGTCGGCATTAGTTGTTGTTCTTTCTTTTGCTCTGCTTTGGCTTCAAGGAAACTGCCCACAGCTTTTTTGTGGGCCTCAATCGGGTGTGCTTCGTTGCTCCTCTGAAAGCAAGTTATGTCTTGCTTTTTCATCTGATATGACATCATATGACATCAGTGTTACATGAAAGTTGCTTGCCCCGAAGCCAGTGACAGGTTAGCTCAGTTGGTTAGAGTGTGGTCATAATAACGCCAAAGTCGTGGGTTCGATCCCGTACTGGCCGAGAGGTACCTTTTGAGTGTCCAAATTGTGAGTTACATACGTGTGTATTGTCAAGGGTGCCACAGAATTAAAACACCCCTCGATACATCACTTCTAAAAAATAGCTCCTCTTGTCATATCCATTCTATAATTTTTAACATTAAAATCCCCAACTACAATACAATTTCCCTCACACCATTTTTCTAATTCTAAAAATACATCTTTGCGCACTATTTCAGTATCAGGCGCATAAATATTTATAATTTAAAAAAAAATTATAAATATTTATAATTTAAAAAAAAATACTAATATATTTTAAATCTAAAATTTAAATCCTCCCATTATTATCATTATACATATGTTTCACATTATCTACCACATCCTTCCTCAATAAAATAGCAGCACCACTTGAATTCCCCCTGCCATTGTTAACAAAAATAAAATCTCTACATATCAATCTACATCCCAATGTGTTTCTTGAAGGCATAAAATATCAGAATTTTTCCATTGTTCTTAAACCATTCGCATTGATTGACGTAAATTTAACCATTCCAATAAATAATAAAAATGATTATTTTCTCATTATCCTCTACCTGTTGTCATGTTGCTTCCTTTTCCGTCCTTTTTCACCTCCACCAATGCTTTCCTCTTCCTGTAGCCTCCCCTTGTCCTATCAATCTTTTCCATGTCTTCTGAATCTGAAATTGACTCTAAATCCACCTCATCCAACCAACTCAAAATCTTCTTTCCTGTGCCTGTTGTGCTTCCTGTATCCATTTGCGTCTCCTGTATTGTTGTCAGCGTCCCACTCCCCTCCACTTCACCTCCTTCTGAGGCACCCACATAGCCCGAGGACCCCTCCCCCAAAATCTGTGAGTCCCCAGTGCCTGCCCACTGCCCCCCTCCTCCTAAAAACTCCCTCTTCTTATTTCTGAATCCATACTGCTCCCTATTTCATTCGTCTTCTGTTCCATCTTCTGCCCTCTTCTTTTCTCAGTCTCTCCACCCTCCACCAGGTCTTCTCCTCCATCTTCTTCTCCTTCTTGTGGTGATACAATTGCTTCCTCAAAAGTTCTTGACTCCCCACTTCAGCCAAAACCTCTCCACAGTTGCACTCCTCTAGTCTCTTTCGGCATCCACCACAAAAATACCTTTCCTTCCCTCCAACACATTCCCTCGCATAATGACCCTGTTTACCACACTTGAAATATTTAAACTCAGGGCAGTCTTTGACTATGTGCCCAGGCTGGATACACAGTTGACAAACCTGACCTGCTTATCATGTATTACTCTAAAATTACTCTCCTCCCTCCAGTGTCTCAAATTTTGTTGAATATGGCAATGATTATACTGTTTCAGTGAATTTTACCTTACAAAATCTTGTCCCGTCCACTCTCTCCATACCTGGCCAAACTCTCATCCTTATTTCTGAGACAGCAGTTACACCCCAGCTACTCAGCTTATCCAGTATAACTTTGTCTTCGATGTATACGGGAAGATTCATGAAAGATACAACTAGCTCGTTTGCAATCATATCTCTCGCCATGATCCGTGTCTTTTATAGGATCCATTAAACGATCCTTTCCTTTTCCATTTCGCATTGTAATTTCGTACTTTCTTTCTCCTTTCATTCTACATCCCACCACCTCCCCACAGACTTCTTTAATCGAATGTAGTATCTCCATCGTTGTAACTTTATCTTCTCCCATCAACTCCACTGCCACCGTAAATTCTTTGCCATTTTTCAGTCCTCCTCCATGTTTCTTCCGTTGAGCATTTTCTTTGTCCTTGTCCATTCCGTTAGTCATTGCCATGTTGTCCGTCATAGTAAACAAAAATGAGACCGAAAAACTCTCCCCCAAGCAGCAAAACTGTAAAGGGGGGAAAAAACGAACCAAACTTAAACTTGTTCAAATGCAAAAAAAATCTAAATTATACTTCAAAAAACATTGAAAATAACCAAAAAAGCTCTCAAGCAAACACTCACTCACGACTTAATCACCAACACCTGTCTCACTTTTCAAACAGGAAGTGCTCACTCAGGCCGGTATCTCTTGGTGCACTACATAAAGTCAAAGTGAATCTGAATAACAGAGGTTGCGTTTTCACCATTTAGATAAGCATCTTTGTGTCACTCAAAAAGTGGAAGAAATTGCATATACTGTAGCCATCACTTTGTAGCACGAAATACAAACAAATCTTGCTTAATTATTTCAAAGCGAGGTCACATTATTCAGCCTTGTAGGAAAAACGGACAAAGAGTTTTAATTCGACAAGGCAGGGATGCTGATGAAATGATGCAAGACCACCCCTTGTTGACAAAAAGTTTACAGCACCGGGTATTCCCAGGCGGTCTCCAATCCAAGTACTAACCAGGCCCGACCCTGCTTAGTTGCCGAGATCTGATCAACAATTTCATGAGATCAGGTGTACTCAGGCCAGTAGTTAATATGAGTAGTGAAAAACAGCTAGTTGATGAGAGGCTGAAAGAGAATTGCATGAATCTGACAATTTCACAGGTGGGCCACAAACAGGCAAATAACAAAAGGCATCTCGGAACACACAACTCGGTCATTGTCAGTGGACTGTTTTGGCGGGAAGAACAAAAATATCGTCTGCAGGGTAATCGAAGTCGCCGCATCTAATGTCAAGCCACAGGTCACACGTGAGCTGCCTTGTTAAACCCTAAAAATAAATATAAACACGATTGCGTTGAAAATACCCATTAAGCCATTTGTTAAGATTTCCCCCATGTGGACCTGTTGTCACTCTTACCTTCATGGTTGCCTTGTTAAACACGATTGCGTTGAAAATACCCATTAAGCCATTTGTTAAGATTTCCCCCATGTGGACCTGTTGTCACTCTTACCTTCATGGTTGCTGATATTTCCAGACACTTTTTCGGTCTTATCTGAGGAATTTTATCATTTATATCAGAATAGCCATATTCTGAGGCCAGTTTAGCGCTCATTCAATGACGATTTACTACTCTTTTCCCATTGAAGGCCATATTGAGGTTAAATCAATGACGGGAGTTTTTAATTGATAAAAACAAATGACTTGAAATTGCAAGTCAGTGTCGTGCATACATTTACTGGTCTCTGTGGTGATTTTAGAAGGCTGTGCCTATTTCTACTTTTACCCCATACTCTTTAACCCAATACCCAGGTACTGTGCTGTAGTCAGGATGGCCGAGCGGTCTTAGGTGCTGCGTTCAGCACTCTCCAATGTCGGCGTTGGTTCAAATCCCACTTCTGACAGTTATTTAGTGCCTATCAGGAGTCATGCTGCTTAGCAGTAATAATATGATTATGAAATAACAACTTCACACAGTGAAATAACAATTTATAATAACACTCTCAAACGCAAACCTTCTGGAGCTGAGAAAAGATCAAGGAAAATAAGAAAACAGCTGTACTTAATAACAAATAAATGTTGGGAACATTTCATTGTATTGCATTATAATGAGTTACTGCTTCATCTTTCAGTTGTTAAATTATCACTTTCTGCAGGCTATGACTGGCGGCCCCATTCACTCCGAACAAGCCTGTTTTCTTCTGTCAACGTTGTCGTGGCCGAGTGGTTCAAATCAAATTTTATTTGTCACATACACATGGTTAGCAGATGTTAATGCGAGTGTAGCGAAATGCTTGTGCTTCTAGTTCCAACAATAACCAACAAGTAATCTAACTAACAATTCCAAAACTCCTGTCTTATACACACAAGTGTAAGGGGATAAAGAATATGTACATAAAGATATATGAATGAGTGATGGTACAGAGCGGCATAGGCAAGATACAGTAGATGGTATAGAGTACGGTATATATATATATGAGATGAGTATGTAAACAAAGTGGCATAGTTAGTGGCTAGTGATACATGTATTACATAAAGATGCAGTAGATGATATAGAGTACAGTATATACGTATACATATGAGATGAATAATGTAGGGTATGTAAACATTATATTAGGTAGCATTGTTTAAAGTGACTAGTGATATATTTTACATCATTTCCCATCAATTCCCATTATTAAAGTGGCTGGAGTTGAGTCAGTGTGTTGGCAGCAGCCACTCAATGTTAGTGGTGGCTGTTTAACAGTCTGATGGCCTTGAGATAGAAGCTGTTTTTCAGTCTCTCGGTCCCAGCTTTGATGCACCTGTACTGACCTCGCCTTCTGGATGATAGCGGGGTGAACAGGCAGTGGCTCGGGTGGTTGTTGTCCTTGATGATCTTTATGGCCTTCCTGTAACATCGGGTGGTGTAGGTGTCCTGGAGGGCAGGTAGTTTGCCCCCGGTGATGCTTTGTGCAGACCTCACTACCCTCTGGAGAGCCTTACGGTTGTGGGGCGGAGCAGTTGCCATACCAGGCGGTGATACAGCCCGCCAGGATGCTCTCAATTGTGCATCTGTAGAAGTTTGTGAGTGTTTTTGGTGACAAGCCAAATTTCTTCAGCCTCCTGAGGTTGAAGAGGCGCAACTGCGCCTTCTTCACAATGCTGTCTGTGTGGGTGGACCAATTCAGTTTGTCTGTGATGTGTATGCCAAGGAACTTAAAACTTGCTACCCTCTCCACTACTGTTCCATCAATGTGGATAGGGGGGTGTTCCCTCTGCTGTTTCCTGAAGTCCACAATCATCTCCTTAGTTTTGTTGACGTTGAGTGAGGTTATTTTCCTGACACCACACTCCGAGGGCCCTCACCTCCTCGCCGGAAGGCCGTCTCGTTGTTGTTGGTAATCAAGCCTACCACTGTTGTGTCGTCCTCAAACTTGAAGTTTGAGGCGTGCGTGGCCACGCAGTCGTGGGTGAACAGGGAGTACAGAAGAGGGCTCAGAGCGCACCCTTGTGGGGCCCCAGTGTTGAGGATCAGCGGGGTGGAGATGTTGTTGCCTACCCTCACCACCTGGGGGCGGCCCGTCAGGAAGTCCAGTACCCAGTTGCACAGGGCGGGGTTGAGACCCAGGGTCTCGAGCTTGATGACGAGCTTGGAGGGCACTATGGTGTTAAATGCCGAGCTGTAGTCGATGAACAGCATTCTCACATAGGTATTCCTCTTGTCCAGATGGGTTAGGGCAGTGTGCAGTGTGGTTGAGATTGCATCGTCTGTGGACCTATTTGGGCGGTAAGCAAATTGGAGTGGGTCTAGGGTGTCAGGTAGGGTGGAGGTGATATGGTCCTTGACTAGTCTCTCAAAGCACTTCATGATGACGGAAGTGAGTGCTACGGGGCGGTAGTCATTTAGCTCAATTACCTTAGCTTTCTTGGGAACAGGAACAATGGTGGCCCTCTTGAAGCATGTGGGAACAGCAGACTGGGATAGGGATTGATTGAATATGTCCGTAAACACACCAGCCAGCTGGTCCGCGCATGCTCTGAGGGCGCAGCTGGGGATGCCGTCTGGGCCTGCAGCCTTGCGAGGGTTAACACGTTTAAATGTTTTACTCACCTCGGCTGCAGTGAAGGAGAGGCCACATGTTTTGGTTGCAGGCCGTGTCAGTGGCACTGTATTGTCCTCAAAGCGGGCAAAAAAGTTATTTAGTCTGCCTGGGAGCAAGACATCCTGGTCCGTGACTGGGCTGGTTTTCTTTTTGTAATCCGTGATTGACTGTAGACCCTGCCACATACCTCTTGTGTCTGAGCCATTGAATTGAGATTCTACTTTGTCTCTATACTGACGCTTAGCTTGTTTGATTGCCTTGCGGATGGAATAGCTACACTGTTTGTATTCGGTCATATTTCCGGTCACCTTGCCCTGATTAAAAGCAGTGGTTTGCGCTTTCAGTTTCACACGAATGCTGCCATCAATCCACGGTTTCTGGTTTGGGAATGTTTTAATCGTTGCTATGGGAACGACATCTTCAACGCACATTCTAATAAACTCGCACACCGAATCAGCATATTCGTCAATGTTGTTGTCTGACGCAATATTTAAACATATCCCAGTTCAGTTAAGGCGATGGACTTGAAATCCATTAGGATCTTCCTGTGCAGGTTTGAATCCTGCCGACAACGAAAAATACATTTTTTGACCCCTCCTGAGGTGGAAGTTTAGTTGTGTTTCTCATACCAATCACATCCTCAGATCTCCACAATTACAAAACACAACATCACTACAAAACATTTCAAAAGTTGCCTATAAACTTTGGCAAAATATTTCAAACTACTTTTGTAATACAACTTTAGGTATTTTTAAACGTTAATAATCGATCAAATTGTAGACGGGGCAATCTGTATTCAATAGAGCAAGTAAACAAAGCATGCACCTTTTTCCCTCTTGCGTAACTCTCAACAGTGTCACGTTGTTCCAGGATGTGCTTCTTCTTCGTTGCACCAATGATTAACTTCAACCCAATTCCAAAGACTGGTGACATCCTGTGGAAGTCGTAGGAACAGTAAAATGGTCACTATCAAATATCCCTTGGCAAACACAAATGAGGGAACGGTCAGAGGCAAAAAAATATAAAAATTCGGAACAGTTTTTCTTTGGGGTTTTGTCTGCTCCATAAATTCTGTTATAGTCAAAGACATGATTGAACCAGTTTTAGAAACTTCAGAGTTTTCTATCCACACCTACTAATCATATGCATGTAATATTTTCCTGGCATGAGTAGCAGGAAGTTGAAATTGTGCACGCTATTTATCCAAAAGTGAAAATGCTGCCCCCTATCCTTAAAAGGTTATTAACTAACCTTTGATGATCTTGATCAGATGGCACTCACAGGACTCCATGTTACAGAATAAATGTGCGTTTTGTTCGATATTGTCCCTCTATGTCCAAAAACCTCTGTTTTGTTGGTGCATTTAGTTCAGTAATCCAAAGGCACAATGCACGCTCTCAACATCCAGACTAAAGTTAAAAAAGTACGTCAAACAATGTCTAAAATCAATCCTCAGGTTGTATTTGTCATAAATAATCAATAATATTTCAACCGGACAAAAGCTTCGTCAATAGAAAAGGAGAAACAAGAAAGGCGCGCTCCCGATCACGCGCTGGGCACATGTCTGGAAATGTCCACTGTCCACTCATTGAAAGTGCTGTATCTCCCTCCTTTTTCCGAGTAAAAGCCTGAAACAATGCCTAAAGACTGGCCACATGTAGAAGAAGCTATAGAGACAGTGAACTAGGTCCTAAGTCTTTGTATGGTGGATAGGCTTTCAATGGAAAAAAAAAATTCTTGTACTTCCTGGATAGATTTTCCTCAGGTTTTCGCCTGCCATATCAGTTCTGTTATACTCACAGACGTTAGTTTAAAAGTTTTGGAAACTTTAGAGTTTTCTATCCAAATCTACTAATTACATGCATATCCTAGCTTCTGGGCCTGAGTAGCGGGCACGTTTTCATCCGAACATGAAAATGCTGCCCCCTATCCCAAACAGGTTTTAAACATATCTAAGCAGAAACATCCAACCAATGTTAAACATATCTAAGCAGAAACATCCAGCCATGGAGGAATCATCCAACCAAGTCTCAGGAAAGGTGTTAGGCATACTTAGGGGATTTCCACAAACAGGGTATATATGAGCTGTAACATCTCCCTCTACATTAACCTTGACAGAGTTCAGACTAATTACAAAAGAGAACATGGGGACAACCATGAAAATAATCTTTATACTAGTTCTTGTTGCTACATACAAGGTCTTAGCTGTGACCAAGAACTACAATGTCTATTGTCCTAGCGGTTCAACCTTAATGGTCGAGGCTCCTGACATAGGCAGACTTTCCAAATTTAAAGACTATAAGGAAGTAGTCTGTGATGCCTGCGGCGTGACTAACTGTGAAGAAAAATGATGGTGACAGAATCATGAGAACCAGTCATTTGGATGGACTAAGTCTTAAGAACTTTGGGTCAGATGAAATGGAAGTGTCCTACAAATGTCCTGGAGGAGATGTCCAGAAGGTACTCTGTTACACAAGTTTTACAATGTGATCAATGAAAGAACTAAAAACTGAAGTCTACGTCAGAACCAAAAAGGTTAGTTCTGGTAGAGTGGCTCCATCTAGAGGCACCTATCAAGTTGGTACAAAGACTTCAAAAACTGAAAAATTTAAACAGTCCCTGGAAAAGATCAAGAAATTTGTTACCGCTGACAAAGCCAAATGGGTCGCATCGGCGATCGGAGCTACAGTCATCAACAACAAAGAGAAGATCCTCAAACTAGCCAAGGTTATCGGAGTTCCTGAAGATTCCATGATGAACATGGATCAAATCATTAAACTGGGTAACTCCTTTTACACCAGAGATTTTGATAGGGGACTAAAGGCATTGGTCGAATTGACTGGGCGAAGAAGAGGAACAGGAGATTGAGAAAGATTTGGAGGACGGTGAGATTGTCAGAGTCGTGTGTGTATAGGTGGCAGGGAAATCAGGCGCAGGAGAGTAAAACGAGTGTCATGGAGTCCTTTTAATATTTGTCCACTAAACATGCTCCAAACACTAAATGTACATACATAAGTAACATGGGTAGGAGGACCCGTCGCGCACCTATACAAACATAAACATAAAATAAAAATCTCTGACAAAGACGTGAGGAGAAACAGAGGGTTAAATACACAACAGGTAATGAATGGGATTGAAACCAGGTGTGTAGGAAGACAAGACAAAACCAATGAAAAATGGATCAATGATGGCTAGAAGACGGGTGACGCCGAGCACCGCCCGAACAAGGAGAGGCAAGGGACTTCGGCAGAAGTCGTGACAGAGATCAACTACACCAATCTATTCACTTACCTTGAGTCCGAAAAAGAGGCTGTTGTGAGGGGCCAAGATCTACACCAGGACAAGAGTGTAATCTTTTGGAACAAATATTGGTTGCACATAATTATTGGTGTTGCAGCCGTGCTGGTTATCAGTTCAACGTCTTGTGTGATATGCTGTTGTCTCTGTTGTATGAGACGGAAATGCAATAAGAAAGAGACTGTATCAACCACCTGCAAAACTGGAAACTGACACAGCTGTTTAAATGTATATCTTTCTAACACGCTTGTGTCATTTCTATTGTGTAGTGAATGCATATGGACCCTGAATATTGCAAGTTGACAATCTCTCTATTCTATGTGTGGTTTAATTGTTGTGGAAATGCTATAAGTTTCCCCAATATTAAATATACATGTACAGACTCCAGACTCTGACCTTTTATTTGCAATTGCGACCTTGTGTTTCACCCCAACAAGATTCCATATCTCGTCCTTAACACCTCAAATCGTTTATTATCCAACCAGAGCCTATTTGCAGGGACCATTCATTAATCCGACCACGACTCATTCATCCGATCACGGAGTAAAACTAGGTCTATAGCACAGCCCAGGTTTTGCATTACAACTGTTGACCTGCGTCATGATGATGTTGACCTATCGATACCATGCAGAAAGTCCAAAAAGAGCAGTGTGGGCGTGCATCTATGACCCTGCTGAGCCAATGGACAGTTCTTGAGTTACCTTTTCCATTAGCAAGGAAGGGTAGTCCGAAGACCATTCATCCAACCGAGGACCATTAATCAAACCAGGACTCAGTTATCCAACCACGGCTCATTCATCCAACCGAGGACCATTCATCCAACTGAGGACCATTCAGCCAACCAGGGCTCATTTATCCAACTGAGGACCACTCAGCCAACCAGGCCTCATTTATCCAACCACGACTAATTTTTCCCACCACGGGACGTTTATGGGAGAACATTCATCCAACCATGTGTCATGTGTCCAAACATGTTCAAACTGTACCATATATAAATGCACAGCAACACAATTCCGGTATTCACAACCTTGGTCTGTATAATGAATTTACAGTTATTGAAGAGTTACAAGCAGAGTACTTTGCTCAGGACCACCTTATATTCTGCGCCGTTGTTTAGGTAGAGCTCAGGGACCTCAGGCCCTTGCAGACACAAGTTCTTCCTCTTCTCCCCGGTAGAAGGGGGGTATCCAACTCGGACCCGATACCAGACTCTCGTCAGATGTGGGGCATAGCGTTTCGAAGATGTAACAGTCTGTCTACAATGAGCCCCAACCCATCCAATCTGTTACGGGCATTCGACTCGAAGAACCTAGACAGGAAGGTACGGTAGAGAGATCCCCTGATCCCGCCTAGGTACTGTTTTCTTACAGTTGACATTACTGTGCTTATCCAGAATGGCCTCAAATGAGTCGTGTTGCTTTCGAGTCATCGGCAGCAGGTATTTGTCCTCATCGGCGACGTCACAGAGCACTCGGAACCTATCCTCACTTGAAGCCAGTTCCCTAAACTGAAGCTTGGGTGGGAGGTTGTCGGGAATGGCAAACAACAGCTCCCCAAAGGTTGACATGTGCATGTCTCGATCCTCGTGGTAGCTCTTGTTGTCTAGCCTCATAGTAATGCCCTCGCGGCCACAAGCCATCAGCACGGCCACCAGTTCCGAGTCTCCGGTGCACACGGTCACACTACCTTTCAGAACGTTTGCCAACTCCACAAGCAGCGTGTTAGCCTCTGTGCTCGAACACCCTAGACACACGTCCCTCAATGTAGACAATTGCATAGTCTTGGGGTCCGCAAAAGTCACCACAAAGACGCCCTCGAGACCCTCAGGCCTGTCTATCGAGCCGCCTGCGTAACTGGGATCTATGTCGGACAGCTCACGCTCGGGAGGTTTCAGATCTTTGAGCGTGTTCACAAATACGCTTTCATCCTGGCACTCCTAAAGGTTAAGAGGTTCCCTCTAGGAGCTCATCCTCGGAGGAGTCTCCCTTCACACCGGTCACTGGAAACAACTTGTTTTTCATACCCATGTTGGCCAACAGCTTCATCATGGTGTATTCTATGGTGCACAGATTACGCTTACAGAACAGAGGGTTTAGTCTGATCTCTCTCTGTGCTCCCGCTCTGTCCTTTACAAGCACTACACACTGGCTGCCTGCGTTTTCCGACCTGTAACCACACACTAGTGTTCTTGCCATGCTTAATATGGACGCCTGCGAATCACCCTCGATGTTGTCACTGTCTTTGACTTTGTGGATTACCATGAGATGGTCTATCAGAGTCCAATCGGCGCCAGGTGAGGGTTTGCAAGCATTGCGTGGATAGCCTTGTTTCAATCCCATTTCAGTCAAAGCGTTATCCGATCAACTAAGAGCCAAATGGAGTAGGTCTATAGTCTGTACATGGACAGTCTAGCCGGGACAGTATTGGTATACACAAAATACAAAAAATGCTCTAGTGTTGGAGCCCTGGTTGGATAAATGAGCCCTGGTCGTGGTTGGATGTTTAGGCACCATTGGACAAATGCTCTAGGTTTGGAAACCTGGTTGGAAAAATGAACCCTGTTCAGACAAAATTCCCTACGGTTGGAGATATTGGCCCTGGTCGGATGTTTCACCACTGAACTCTCGCATGGACACTACATGTACGTTTATTCCTCTTCATCGTGGTCGATTTCAACACGAGAGACATCATCCGAATCTCCGGTCATCAATGCCTCCACAGTCTTCCTGTTCTTAATTTTCTCCTGGTTGAAAAGTATGTTCCTGTAACAAAAGTTGTTAGGGTCTAACCAGGAGGCCAGCTGAGTCTCGACTCTTATGTTCACATACATAGGAGCCAGACAGTTAAGCACCTGGGGGCAGAAACAGTTCAGCCACGGGAACTTGTTGCGTATACTCTTAGAAATCGGGGGCCTTAAACAACTCCGTATGGTAACCTGGTTGGTCCCCAGCCTGATTATCACAGGGTACGTGAGCGAGAACATCTCCCACGTCAGCCACAGCTGCATGTTGTATCGCCACAAGGTGGTCTGCTCTAGAATGTCGTTGTTCCTGGTCTTGAGCTCCAACAGCGTTATGTGTTGTCCTTTACGGTGTCGTGGGCCACTAGGTCCACCTCGGTGTAGAAGCCCCATGTGCCGTGGATGGACTTGATGCCTCGTGTACAGCCGCTGTGGTACCTGTAGGATCCGGGTTCACCGAACCTATCGTGCGTGGGCACACCGGCAACCTTGAGGCCAGCACAAATGGGAGTCAGGCGCAGAGCCTCGAGCTGCATGAGAATGAGACGACACACGGTGCCCACGTCACGCATTGTCTTCTTTCCGTTGAAAACGTCCTGGCACTGCGCGTCTACCGCAATGCCTATACCGGTAGACATATGGCTCCTGTCCCACAGGCGTCTGCAGGCTTCTGGAGACAGTTGCAGCAGCGCTTCCTTGTGACTGGATGAGCGCTTCCTGCAGCACATGATATAATCTAGGCATTTGGTACCCTGAACCTTGTACCAATGGTGGTTGGCTGTAGACTTCACACACAGCGTTCCACGTGAGCCTTGGAACTTGATTGTATTAAATGTTCTAGGATTGTTAGGTTGCTGTGATAACCGGATCCCTTTGAGAGAAACAGAAAGTGGCACTGTTAAGTTACTCCTAGTGTCGCAACGTGAGTAAGTAAGGAAGGACAACCCAGAAAGGGGAAAAGAAGAACTCAGGGATCCCCCACGAGAGATATGAATCGCAAGAAACCGAGCCTGGGAGGTTTCGAGGCTGATATCCACGAGCAAGGATCTGTTTAACAGCAGAATGTCAGCCGTCCATCGCTGTCATCACCTCTCTCATTGTGGGGTTTCTGACCATCCCTAACAACATTCTGTACTTCATCAACAACAAGCACGGTACGAGAACCACGGGCAAGCTGGACGCAGACTCCAAGTCGTCACCTCCTTCCGAGGGCAGACCCGACTACAAGTACGCTTACACCCACTCGGGGATAGCCCTCATCACGCTCGGGTGCCTGGCCATGGTCGTGAGTATAGTGCTCAGCTACTTCGCCTCCAAGAACAAACGGAAAATAGACGACTGAGGGCTCATACAGGGGTCCGGAGTCCACCAAGAGCACCAGGACCGTGCTGGCGTACCTCATCATGATGAACACTGAGCTGTTCATGGCTGTGATCGCGGGCTGCATGGAGTTGCTTTACCGACCTCTGATCCGCGATGCTCAGGGGCTGCATAACATGGTGTGCTATCGCCGTGTTCAACATAATCTACATCATGTACGTGGTGACCATGGTGCTGACTTCGACCGTCTGAAAGGGGAAGCATGAAATAATCCCGGTTGATGTCCAGAGACATCCCGGAAACTGTGACCATACCCTCAGCCTGAGACTACATGAGCAGAAGCATCAACCCTTACAATTCACAATCCAGCTTCATGTAAGGAACTCAACCCTCTCTAACGTCCCCCTTTGTGTTTTCTCACTTGGCACAGCGATATAGACGTGTGTCGTGGATCAACCTGCGGTATCTATGTTTATAAATGACAAGGACCCAATTTCTTGGAGTTTGGTCTCTCTTTATTCAACAGAAAATATTATGAATAGGAACATATACACAGGTTTAGGTTCATATGAAACCGTACAGTTGTCCGGACCATATGGCTGCTACACTTCACTTCTTTATTACAACCAGCGAAGCGTTGCAGATAGGGCAGTGGAAGACTGTGTCCAGACACTCATTCTTGAAGAAAGGGTAAATGCAGAAGCCCACCAGGCATCTAGCGAATGACAGAGATGCGCTTTATTACTTTCATAATGAAAACTGGGTACCACAGAAATGAGAAAAGAATCATATCAAGATTATCAGTGGAATATGAGGAGCAGAATTAATGGTTTCCGGAGTCTGATCCAACATGGTTGTGATGAACAATGTAATCAAAGAGACATACAGTCAAAACAGGGGTTTGCGGGAGAACTATGTGTGCTTCAGAGATAGATATGTGTTATCTAGGTAACTTCCCACTACAATCACCCTTCCTATGAAGCTGACTACTCTTGTGCACTGTCACAGTATAGTGCACATCACTGATCAGGCACTTTATATCAGACCACGACACCACCGATGTGACTGGATACGTAGCGAGGATCGAGTTGAGAAGAATGTGAAGGAGAAAAATAACAAAACCAAGAAGAAAACAACAGTTAACAACAAGGGAGGCAGGCTTGTCATATTGGGTCGCAGCCGACACCGAAAGGTTCGGGAAGGAGGCTACACCAGTTAAAGCCCACAATATCTAAATGTCTATACGAGGGTCACCGGGACCACATGAGGAACTATATAACGGTTAAGCTCAAGAGCGCGTGTCAGAGCACTCCTCTCCCGTCACATCCCAGTATTTAAATCAAATTAAATTTTTATTTGTCATATACACATAGTTAGCAGATGTTAATGCGAGTGTAGCGAAATGCTTGTGCTTCTAATTCCGACAAGTAATCTGGCTAACAATTCCAAAACTACTACCTTATAGACACAAGTGTAAGGAGATAAAGAATATGTACATAAAGATATATGAATGAGTGATGGTACTGAGTACAGTATATACATATGAGATGAGTATGTAAACAAAGTGTCATAGTTAAAGTGGCTAGTGATACATGTATCACATAAAGATGCAGTAGATGATATAGAGTACAGTATATACATATACATATGAGATGAATAATGTAGGGTATGGAAACATTATATTAGGTAGCATTGTTTAAATTGGCTAGTGATATATTTTAGTGGTGGCTGTTTAACCTCTTCAACCTATGGGGGCGCTATGTCATTATTGGAAAAAAAAACGTGCCCATTTTAAGCGCAATATTTTGTCACGAAAAGATGCTCGACTATGCACATAATTGGCAGCTTTGGAAAGAAAACACTCTGACGTTTCCAAAACTGCAAAGATATTATCTGTGAGTGCCCCAGAACTGATGCAACAGGCGAAACCAAGATGAAACTTCAAACAGGAAGTGAGCCAGATTTGAGGCGCTGTGTTCCAATGTCTCCTTATATGGCTGTGAATGCGCCAGGAACGAGCCTACACTTTCTGTCGTTTCCCCAAGGTCTGCAGCATTGTGATGTATTTGTAGGCATATCATTGGAAGATTGACCATAAGAGACTACATTTATCAGGTGTCCGCCTGGTGTCCTCCGTCGAAATTGGTGTTTAATCTCCAGCTGCATGTATTTTCCCATGTGATTCAGAGGAGAAACAAAACTGCCACGAATGACTTATCATCGAATAGATATGTGAAAAACACCTTGAGGATTGATTCTAAACAATGTTTGCCATGTTTCTGTTGATATTATGGAGTTAATTTGGAAAAAAGTTTGGCATTCTGATGACTGAATTTTCGGGGGTTTTCTCAGCCAAACGTGATGAACAAAACGGAGCGATTTCTCCTACACAAATAATCTTTTTGGAAAAACTTAACATTTGCTATCTCATTGAAAATATCCGAAGTTCTTCAAAGGTAAATTATTTTATTTGAATGCTTTTCTTGTTTTTGTGAAAATGTTGCCTGCTGAATGCTAGGCTTAATGCTATGCTAGCTGTCAATACTCTTACACAAATGCTTGTTTTGCTATGGTCGAAAAGCATATTTTGAAAATCTGAGATGACAGTGTTGTTTAACAAAAGGCTAAGCTTGAGAGCCAATATATTCATTTCATTTCATTTGCGATTTTCATGAATAGTTAATGTTGCATTATGGTAATGAGCTTGAGGCTATAATTATGATCCCGGATACGGGATTGCTCGTCGCAACAGGTTAAAACCTCTAAGGGCCAATAGCCTCAGGAAATGCATAGCGCCAAATTCAAATAATACGCGATAAAACTCAAACTTTCATTAAGGTATGAAAGCATAGGGGAATATCCAATTCCAGCTCCCATATTGGAATTCCATTGGCTTCCACAATGTGTCAACAGTCTTTGTTCTTGGCATCAGGCTTGTAACTTCAATAACGAGTGATAAATATGAGTTTTCGTACAACGACACCAGTTTAGAAATCTGTGTTTGCACGTGCAATGAGGATGACGCGCACCTGCTAATATTGCTTTCCTATTGAACATACTTCTTTCCGTATGAAATACTATAGTTTAATTACATTTTAGGGTACCTGAGCACTAACTAGAAACGTACTTTGACTTGTTGAATCAAAGTTTAGGCGTAGATTTTCGGATTGCTTTCTCTGCATGTTGAACAAGTGGATAACTCAAATTGATGGTGCCAACTAAATAAACTTTTTGGGATATGAAGATGGATTTTATCTAACAAAATGACACTACATGTTATAGCTGGGACCCTTTGTATGACAAATCAGAGGAAGATTTTCCAAAACTGAATATTTAATGAAACCTATGATTGTGGAAAATGTTGATGTGGGGCACTGACCTCAAACAATCTTATGGCATACTATCTTTTTTACACTGACAACTATCTTTTTTGCACTGACAAACGGACTGTTACCCACTCCCACGGATGGAAGATTGTGTTTACCAGGTTGGTACTGTCCGTTTTTTCAGCAAGTTTGATTTGCTGAAGGGTTACTGGGAAGTGCCTTTGTCATCAAGAGATCGTGAAATATCTGCTTTTATTATTCCTTTATTATTCCTTCGGGTCTTTTCTCCTATTCGGTCAAGAGTTGAGGCCTATGCAATGTTCCTGCTATGTTTTAGCGTCTAAT
This sequence comes from Oncorhynchus keta, assembly GCF_023373465.1. NCBI lineage: Eukaryota > Metazoa > Chordata > Actinopteri > Salmoniformes > Salmonidae > Oncorhynchus > Oncorhynchus keta. Next base: position 73,299 of record NW_026281310.1, read on the forward strand.
GAATAGGATGACCTCTGGCCTTGAAAGCTGTGCTGTTTATCTAGATGATGTGGTTGTTTTATAGTGACACTTGGGAGTGCGATCTTGTGCAGATACGGACTCTGTTTGAACATTTGGCTGAGGCCTGTCTCACTGTGAACTTTGCCAACTGAGTTTGCCCAGGCAACAGTGACCTACCTCGGTAGAGTGGTCGGGCAGGGTCGTGTTCTCCCGGTGCAGGCTAAAGTGGCCACTATCAATCTGTTTTCACCGCCCACCACCAAGAAGGGGCTGCAATGCTTCCTAGGTATGGTTGGGTACTTTCAGGGGTTTTGCTTCAACTTCTCCATGGTTGTAAGCATCTCTGACTGATCTGTTGAAGGAGAGGGCTGATTTAATCTGGTCTTCCTGCTGTCAGAGTGCTTTTGAAAATGTGAAACTGCTTCTTAGTTCTGACCCTGTGTTGGCTGCCCCATGATTTGAACTGCCTTCAGCCTATATGTGGATACAAGTAACGTAGGGGCAGGTGTAGTGTTGCTTCAAGCAGATGGGGGTGTTGAACATCCTGTTAGTTATTTCTCCCGAAAGTTTAACTATTTAGTGGCGGAGAAAGAGGCCCTTGCTTTAATCTGGGCATTGAAGCATATTGAGGTATGTGTGTGGTCCCTATTGTGGTTTACACTGACCACAACCCACTTACTTTCCTGCACACCATGCTTTGCCTAAAAGCAGGATTATGCGCTGGTGTTTGTTCCTGCACAGGTTTGGATGTACGACATGTAAAAATTGTGGATAATGTGCTTTAACGTGCACCGATTTCGTCGATCTTCGGACGCCTTCGTTGTTTGTTTTTATTTTCGGTTGGTGGTCTTTACAGGGTTTATTTTGTCCTTCCTGTTGCTCTGGCTTCTGCTCTCCTGTCACTTGGTCTCCATTTCTTTCTCTTAAATTGTTGTTTCCAGATACCGTGATTGCTGAGGTTGGTTGGGGTCAGGTGATTTGTTTGGGTTGGTATCATGGGCATACGGTGGGCCTCTTACCTTTATGGTTTGTATACTATTTTGTGTCTGAACCGTTATCGTTTTTGATCAGTTGTATTGGTGTATTTGTGTGGTTGTGGGTTTTGTTTTCAGGTCTTTGTTAGTTCCTGCTTTTCATAGGAGTTGGTGTTGTACCCCCCTCAGTTTCCCTGCCTCCTTCTCTGTGTTTATATTTGCAGATTGGGGACAGGTGGAGCTGATTGGATCGTTAAAGTGACAAGTTGCACCTGGGTTTGGGATCAACTAGGTGATAAAAGGTCCTGGTGCCCAGTCCTGCCTCTCTCTCTCTCTCACTCCACAAGTACCATTTTGTTTTGTGATCTGGTTGATTTGTTTTTGATTAGGTTCACCATTAACACTTACACACATTCATCCATGCATCTCCATTACATCCCTCACAAGTTAGTCTTCTTGTTCAAATCTAGGCTAAGCACTATGCCTCCCTCAACAGTCATATGTCGAACATCCCTTATTGTACAAGTAATATCCCTCCCAGGAACACTGTACATTTGACTCCAATACGATACTCCCCATCACTTTATTAGCACGGTTAGCGAAAACCCTTGCCAAAATCTTATCAGTATTCCGTGACCTTAAAGGCCTCAATTTTCCAGCTTCTCCCTGCTCCACTGGTTTTATAATATTTAACAATCCTGTGGACAATGATTCTGGAACTATCTGTGCCTGTTCCATGTACACGTCCAACAATACAGGTGCTAAAATATCCACATATTGATGATTAAACTCACTTTTCAGCCCATCTGATCCCAGACTTTTTTTCCAATTACTGGCCAAGATGTCCTCCAATATCTCCTTAACCGTCATATCTTTGCCATACATTTTTCGTTCAGCATCAGGTAATTTAGCATCAATAAAACCTAAAACCTCACTACAGCCTTGATCACCCCCCCATTGCCCCCATACATGCACTATTTTCAATGTTACGTACAGCAGCCTGAGCTTTCATAAAACCTGCCACATCATAACCCTCCACCCTATCAACTTTTTCCAGCTCAATGTCAATTAATTTATTCAAAGCTATCCGCTCCCTCTTTAAAAGAAAATCCGTCCGTCTTGCATCGTCAACACTCAACCCTCTAATCTTCTCTTTTAGACCATCCCACCACAATCCAATATTAACACATTTAAAACCACTCTGTTTAATACAATCGGCAATCATATCAATTTATTTTTCTTCTTTTAGTAGCTCAGCATTCAAACACCATACACCACCCCCTCTAGTAGGCACACTAGGACCCAGCAGGAGCCCAAGAATGGCATAATCACATAAAACATTTAACCTGTTACTCCTACCCCCTACTTTTTCGAACATTCTGTTAAAAATCTCCCTCTTTAAAAGAAAATCCGTCCGTCTTGCATCGTCAACACTCAACCCTCTAATCTTCTCTTTTAGACCATCTCACCACAATCCAATATTAACACATTTAAAACCACTCAACATTTCTCTGTTTAATACAATCGGCAATCATATCAATTTATTTTTCTTCTTTTAGTAGCTCAGCATTCAAACACCATACACCACCCCCTCTAGTAGGCACACTATGACCCAGCAGGAGCCCAAGAACGGCATAATCACATAAAACATTTAAAGGATACCGAATCTTGAGAACATATTGCACCACATTTACTGAACAATAATCAATGCGGCTTTGCCCGAGACCTTTTTAAAACAATCTGCCTCCTCAAGAAAGCTCTCTCACCTGGATGCATACCCTGCCATACATCACTCAACGATCCTTCATTACCCCCAGCAAGTCTAGCCTAGACAGATCAGAGCACAACAATGCACTCCTTTACGTGTCCAGTTTAGTCAAACGAACGTTAAAAATTCCCCAACCAATATACAGGTACCCACACAATGTCATGTAGCGCACTCATTTTGGAAGGTATCATTCTGAAATGTTGTACAAGTACTGTTGCCCTCTTGTATTTTTCACTGAAATTGTCCACATCATCCTGTCTGAATGTTTGTTTTATCTTGTTCATTTTAAAGATGATGATACAAAAACAATAACGTATGTTTTTAAAATTATTTTATCTAAACCAGATCTATTGTGTTATATTCTCCTACATTCAGTTAACATGTACACAAACGTCAGAGTGTTTTCTTTCAACTGGTACCAAGAATATGCATATCCTTGGTTCTGTGCCTCAGCTACAGGCTGTTAGATTTGGGTATGTCTTCAGGCGGAAAATTGCACAAAGTAGCGGGGGAGCTGTAAGAGGTTAATTAAAATAGCAATCCCACAAGTCCTCTTTCTACCATTATTAAAATAAAGCAAATCCATCCATCGGTTTCTTACTCCATCCACCATACTGTAAGGCCAGTGTCTCTTGAAGGCATGAAATAACCTGAAGTTTGCTTACTGTCTAGTCTAACTTTTCCATATCTCTTAGTCTCATTAATATTGACAGATATAACGCTCACCATGAGTAGGAGTATGATGTTTATTGTTTCCATCATCAAGACCGTCTTTTTCTTCTTGATCTTGACCAGCCTCCTTTCCTTCACTTCTTTCCTCACTCTTTGGACTTCATCTGAGGACACGTCACGCACAGAGTCCTTACTCTTCGAGGATTCACCCTTCACCTCCATAGTTTTAGGACTAGCGTCAGATATAAAACGTTCATGATCAGCACCCCATGCACCTTCAGACAGATCCGTGGCCGACACTCCTCCTCCAACCTCCGGCTCATTACAATGCTAGACCCGATTCCATCTGCCACAGTAGATTCATCACCCTCTTCACCATCCTGGCCTCCTTTTTCTCCCTCCCATCCTCTCCTCCGTCACACTCTCTTCTACCACCACCTTCTGTTGTTTCATGTCATCACAGTCTGTCGGCCTAGTACACGTGCAGTGGATGCCTCTCTCACCACACCCATTGCAAGGTCTTCCCACTTTCGCAACGCACTCTCGCATAATGCCCTTGTATTCTGCATCGCCGTCATGAAAACATCATGGCAATTCCGGACTACGTGGCCAGGCTGAATACAAATTCGGCACACTCTAACTTGCCTGTCGTGGAACACATGGAATTATTCAGCCCCTCCAACATCTCGAACTTTGCAGAATACGGTAGTGAGTGCATCACGTCTGAGAACCAGACCTTGCAGAATCTTGTGACATCCGCTATCTCCGTTACCAGCCAAAATTTCTTCTAAATCAGAAACCGCCAACACACCCCATCCTTCCAATTTGGCAACAATAGCATCATCGCTAATATACACTGAAATTAATGAAGGACGCCACCAGTTAATCCGATGAAATGTCCCTCGCCATTACCGTACACGATTTGATTTTCAGTCCATCCATCAGTTACTCCTTCCCATGGACATGCAACATCGTTATCTCATACTCCTGATCCCCCTTGCATCTGCACCCTGTCACTGCTCAGCATGCCTTCTCTATCCCTCGCAGCAATTCCATCGTTAGTTTACGATTCCCAGTGATATCCACCTCCACAATACAAGCCCTATCATAGGATTTCTCCCTCGACGGTGGTGCACCATGATTATTTACTTCATGTCCTGCACTCTTTCAGTTTCCTCGCAATGGTCATAGAAGCCATTGTAATCCATCCGGTTATACAGAGACCTTTCCTCCAACAACATACGCTGGTGAAAATCAACTCAACTAGTAATAAAAAACAATTCTAACAAATTGCCAACCAAAATATATATACCAAAAAGCAGCGAACAATTCCCTCTCCTACAAAACCAACGGATTAAAAATCGAGTTTCTGTCTTACTGTCCCCATGATCCCACTCCATTTGCCGCTTCCTCCTCCCTCCCTGTCAGACTTTCCCCCAGTACCCTTATGTAGGTAATTTTAACAGTCAGTGGTAGTCTGGTTAAGTCTGGGTCTGCCCATGGTTCGAAAAAATGGGCTTCTGTTTTGTCTCTGTACAGTCTCGCCCCAGAGGCTCGTCCGTACCAGTCTGTTCTTTCCAGGGTCCTGTCGACAGATAAAAGGTTGACGACGTCCATGTAAGAAATGCACTGGGCGGTCATCCTCCCCACTCCCCGGGATACCTACCCCACTGATCCGTCGCTCCCTTCTCAAGACCTGTGCCAGTGGTTCGATGCAGGCCACAAACAGAAGAGGAGATAACGGACAGCCCTGATAGACGCCGCAGTGTACTCCCACTGCTTTTGATAAAGCCCATTTACAAGGATTTTGCTGGTGATATCCCCGTACAGCAGTCCCACCCAAGCTAAGAACCTGTCCGGGAAGCCCATTTTTGCAGTACCTTGAAGAGGTGGTGCGAGGCTCGATCAAAATCAAAATTTAGGACTACAAGCTGTGTGTTTCTGTCTCTCGCATAACAGATGGCATCTCTGATCAGTACCAGGCTCTCCGTGATCTTCCTTTTGGGAACGGCACAGGTTTGGTCCGGGTGGATCACCTCCCCTAAAACAGAAGACATTCTATTCTGAGTGTTAGAACCTTAGTAAAAAGTTTACAGTCAAAATTTTAAAAGGGTAATCGGTCTCCAGTTTGTCTTGTGTAAAAGAGTCTCAATCCCTACTCTAAAACTGTCAGGTAGATTGTCAAGTTGTTCAAAGTCAGTAACGACAGAAGTTTGTCGGCTAAGACATCCCAAAAGTTCAGATAAAACTCCAAGGGAGGCTGTCCTCCCCTGGTGACTTACCCCTCTTAAAATGTTTCAGTCCTTTATCAATTTCTGTCATCAATTTCTGTCATGTTGTCTGTGTTGAGTAAGGTCCTGTCAATGTATGTTAAAATGTTCCCCATGGTTTCCTCACACAAATATTTTACTCCAAACAGTTCCCCATAAACATCCTCTCTGTTTTAAAACCCATCTTTGTTTTTAATCCTGCCATTGTCCTACCCTTTCTAACTATTTTCTTAAAGTGCCTCGTACACTTCTCCCCTTCTAATTCCCTCCCCTTACTTCTTAAAATAACTCGCTACTTTTCTGTTTTGCTAAAATGCCATTTCCTTTAATTTCATGGTTAAAATCAAAGACATCAGATGATTAAAAGGTTTTATTAAACTCTCAGCAAAAAACATAGCATAATAAAACAAACCACCACAAATACTCAAAACAAGGCATTTAAATCACAAAACAAACGAAACCCCAAAATTATAACCCAGGGAGCACCGTCCCTTCCTTAGGCGGCCCACTAGGACATGGGCTGCCACCTTGTCGTCTGCGCACAATAGCGTAATGGGCCTGTAGTTCCCTAGGTTATCCCTTTCCACTTTCTTGAAAAGCAGTGTCAAGACCCCAGAAGCCCTGAATCATACACTACTTTTTTTCCCGAACGAAAATCTCTGCCCAAAATTTCCCAAAAGGTAACATAAAACTCCCGAGGATGCCTATCGTAACCTGTAACCTTGTCGGTTGGTAAAACCCACAAAGCAGCCTCAACCTCTGCAAGCTCGAAAGGGCGGTCAAGATCAGAGGCTGCCTCTGGGGAACCTTTTCCCTCTAAAACCCTAAGAAGACATGTTCTGTTGATCCATCTATCTCCTTCTCCCTAAAAGATTACTGATAGGAGGACGCTGCTTCCACCATGCCCTTGGGGTCAGAAACCATTTCCCCCCTACTGTTTGCAGCTGAGAAATACCTGCTTTGGCACGGTCAGCTTTAGCCTGTTTTAAAAAATATGAGCTGCTAGCCTCCCTAAACTTGAATTTGTCTCTTTGACACCTAAAGAGAAAGTCCCTAGCCTTCCTCTGAAAATACAGCCCCAACTTACTTTTTAAAACCTCCATCCTCTCCACATCCCTCCCCTCACCCTTGTTCTCAGCTGACAGCAAGGCAATCAGCTCCCCCTGAAGCCGTTGAAAAACCTCCCTATCTGTATGGGCCGTAGCGACACATTGCGAAATGGCCAGGGTGCGCACATTGCGCTTTACACACCCCCACCATTCGACTAGGGAACCAAAAAATGGCTCGAGGTCACCCAATATCTCATAATGGGATTTAAAAGCCTCCCTAAAAGAAAGATCTGCCAAAATGTGGGAGTTTAATTTCCAAAAACCTCTGCCAAAAATTGTCACTTCTACCGAGAACACTACCTGGGCTGGAGAAACAGTGACTTGCGAGACTGGTACATATACAGTTTAAAAAAATAATCCAATCTATAAGACTACGGGAACCCCTTGAGTTTGCCCATGTCATAGCCTCCCCATTGGGGTCGCAGACTCTGAAAGAGTCCCTCAAAGAAACATCTTTAACTACAGAAACCAAATAGGGTAGGCTAACATCCCCAGTGCCTTCAAAAGAGACATTGAAATCCCCGCCCAAAACCACAGTTCGATTAAGTAACACAAACATCTGGCAGAGCCAAAAATATATATTTTCTACCTCGTGGTTCAGCAGGAGCATAAATGTTAACAAAACAAAACTTCGCCCCCCTCCAGTCTGCATCAACCACTAAAACCCTCCCCTGTATGACAGAAAAGGAACCCACCACACAAAAGTCCCTATCCCCAAACAAAATCCCCACCTCAGAGGAGTGCACCGCCCTATCCCCCCCATCTGGACTCTCCTTTCGCCCACCCCCTTGTAAACACAGAAACATCCCCCATGTCCCTTAAATGAACCTCTTGTAAAAAACAGACCTGGAAGGAGACACAGGAAAGGTACTGAAACACCCCTCCTCTCTCGTACAGGTTGGTACGAGTCCACAGACCTGTGATGCTTCCCCAGGACTGGAAGAGTGGTCTCCCCTGGACCGTACCTGTGCACAGTCCATTGAACCCTCTTCAGGATTGGTATCCATCTCCAACGTGCCTGTCCCAGGAAGCTCAGGAACCAAACAGGCCCCATGGACCTGCTCCCCAGACCTCCCCACTGAGGTTTCAGAATCCGCCACCGCAGGAACCTGCGAAACCACTGGATCCTGGTTCTCAGCCCCCACATCTGACCCTTCATTCCCGGAATCCAGGTTTAGCACTAAAAACCGGTTGGAGATGGCCACCGCTGGCTTCTTATGCTCCTCCCACCGCCACCCGGACAGTAACCTTCCCCCTCTTCTTTCTTTTCCCCTTCTACACCTTCCTGGACTCTCCATTATCTGAAGATGCTGATCCAGTCGACCCGTCCGCCGAGGACGACCTCATCTTCCGGGTAGGAGTTCGGGTAGCCGGTCGTCTGACATCTCACTCATCAGACTATCCTCCCAGGCTCCCGACAGCAGCTCCATCTCCTCCTCAGTCCCCTTCGGACAGACCTCCTTTACTGCACTTTCCCCCGGGGATTTTGCCACCTCCGCTGCCGCCGCTTGAATTTCCTCAAGAACCTCCTCTATTTGCCTGAGGGGAGATCCCGCCGCGCATTCCTCAGGGCCGTAGCCAGCTGCCTCCGCATAGGTCCGTTGTCTATTGGGACAGTCTTTAAACAAATGGCCCTGCTTCCCACAGCCATTGCAGACTCGAGCCTCCCTGCAGTTGGCTGCCCCGTGACCTGGTTTCCCGCAATTTCTGCACTTCAGCAGGTTGCACCCGGTGGCCACATGACCAAAGCTACGGCAGTGTCTGCAAAAACCTGGCTGGCCTGAATAAAACAGGTACCCCCGGTCTGCTCCAATGGAGAAATAGGCTGGTGGGTGAACCAACTTAACAGCTCCTTCCGGATGTGTGACACGGAACTGTCTCCTCCCTGACCAGATGCCATACCCATCCCGCAGGTACCGGACCCCGGGACTCACTTTTCCAAACCGGCCTAGGAATGCCCCGATGCTGTCATCCCCCACATAGGGATTGTAAACGTGTACGGTGATGACCTTTTAAGTCCAACCGGCACAAGGGGTAAACCTGGAAGTTTGAGAACGGCTCACTGGCTGCCTTCTCTTTGCAGGTATCCATACATCTCCTGTACAAGGCCTGTTTAGGGACAGGTCATAGCCCTCCGCCGCCATGTTCCGCTGCAAGCAGTAAACATGCACTGGGTCCACCCTTAACCCTTCAATGATTACCGTCCTGATGAACCATTCTCTGTTCCCAATTTGCTGGCCCTTGTTCTTCCAAACAAATTGCAACATATTTCGCAGTCCAGCCCCTCTGGCTGACTGTTGATCCTGCCCTCCCCTCCGGCCATCGGCTTTTGGCTAAGGGGTTACGGCACCTCGGTACCCAACTTGAACTTAACTAAAATGGCGGTAAACGGGGGACCCAATTGAAGAGCGCTTCGCCTTTCTTTCAGTTTGAATGTTTCTTTCCTTCTTCTCTTTTTCTGCTGGCTGGCTGGCTAGCTAGCTTGCTAGCTAGCTGTTTACATAGCTTTGTGAATGAGTATTTTTCCTTGAAAACGGGAGAAAAGTGTTGCACCGATCCCGGAGGTACTGCAATACTGGGTCGATGCGTGGAGCGGACGGAGCAAGCCCCATTTCCGACTCCCTGTTTGAAAAATCGATTTAATATGTAGTCCCCCGATGGGGGACGTATCAGATATTAAACTGATAAGAACAGATTTTTTTTTATAGAAAAAATAATTTATTTACACTCAATACCATTCATACTATTACAAAATCATAATTCTCATTCATTCTTAATTATCTATTTACAAAGCCCAATCACCAAAAAACCAAACAAAACAAACCTCAGGGAGCATCGTCCCTCCCCGTCATACCTAACCAATACCTAACCATTCCCTATCTCCCCTTCCCTAATCTATCCCCTTACAAATCTCACTCTAACACTCCCAGCCCTAATCCCCCTTCCACCTCTCCCGTGCCGCATGCCTTCTCTTTGCAGGTATCCATACATCTCCCACTTCCTCTCCTCCCTCTTCATCCTCCCCTCAAATCACCTTCCACCCTTCTCACTATCCCTTCCACCCCCAATCTCTCCCTGTCTTGACTAAATTCTGCCTGGCTTTCCACAGTCCCCTTTTAAAGAGACTCATGAGAAGCCAGGGCAGAAACCTGTCCCTATCTGTTCCCTTCGCTCCCTACGCCTCTCTCTAACCCAGCCCATGTCAGCACAAAGTCACCCTAACCACACCTAGCAACA
>NW_026281311.1:0-2879 GCF_023373465.1 Oncorhynchus keta
TCTGTCCTTCTGACTGTCTGTGAGCTGAACTGAGCTCTGTCCCTCTGGCTGTCTGTGAGCTGAACTGAGCTCTGTCCCTCTGGCTATCTGTGAGCTGAGCTGAGCTCATGTCCTCTGGCTGTCTAGCAGAGCTGAACTGAGCTCTGTCCTTCTGACTATCATGTAGCTGAGGCTGAGCTCTGTCCCTCTGGCTGCCTGTGAGCTGAACTGAGCTCTGTCCCTCTGACTGTCTGTGAGCTGAACTGAGCTCTGTCCTTCTGACTGTCTGTGAGCTGAGCTCTGTCCCTCTGGCTGTCTATGAGCTGAACTGGAGCTCTGTCCCTCTGGCTGTCTGTAGAGCTGAACTGAGTTCTGTCCCTCTGACTGTCTGTGAGCTGAACTGAGCTCTGTCTGACTGTCTGTGAGCTGAACTGAGCTCTGTCCCTCTGGCTGCCTGTGAGCTGAACTGAGCTTGTCTGACTGTCTGTGAGCTGAACTGAGTTCTGTCCCTCTGGCTGTCTGTGAGCTGAACTGAGCTCTGTCTGACTGTCTGTGAGCTGAACTGAGCTCTGTCCTCTGGCTGCCTGTGAGCTGAACTGAGCTGTGTCTAGCGCCTGTGAGCTGAACTGTTTCTTCCCACTGACTGTCTGTGAAGCTGAACTGAGCTCTGTCCCACTGACTGTCTGTGAGCTGAACTGAGCTCTGTCCCTCTGGCTGTCTGTGGAGCTGAACTGAGCTCTGTCTGACTGTCTGTGAGCTGAACTGAGCTCTGTCCCTCTGGCTGTCTGTGAGCTGAACTGAGCTCTGTCTGACTGTCTGTGAGCTGAACTGAGCTCTGTCCCTCTGGCTGCCTGTGTGTGGGAGCTGTGTCCGGAGGTGTAACAGTGTCTCTTTCTATTTCTCTCTTTCTTCTCGTTCTCTCTGTTCTCTCTCCCCCCGTCCTCCTCTGTTGTCTGTTCTCATAGATAAAAGTGCATGGCAGTAGCAGAAAGAGTGTCCTCCATGGTGTCCTCAGCTCTAAGCTGGCCCGTGACGTGGCCCATCAGCAGCTCAGACAGCACAAGGCCCAGGGTGGGAAGAGGACTGGGATGGGGGCGGGACCACGGGATAAGGAGGAGGCGGCCTCTGCAGCTAGTTCTGCCCCAAAGCACCATGGACATCGAGGCCAGGCCACCTCCAAGGCCGAGTCCAGACGAGTCATCAACGAGTCCGGCGGTCAGAGTGACACAGGTAAGAATCATGGTGATTGATTTCATTTGTAATTTCTCACAATGTTGTGTTTCAGTTATGTGACGGACAGTGACGTTATTTAGGCATTTGTGTCATATGATGTGGAAAGGACATGATGGAACCACCTTTTCTGTATTGGGAGAATGAGTACATTCCTTACTCTGCCCTGACCTGAGCACTGTGTTCTGTATGTGTAGGTTACCATAGAGAGAAACACTACCATAGAGAGAAACACTACCACAGAGAGAAACACTACCATAGACACACTACCATAGAAACACCATTATAGAGAGAAACACTACCATAGACACACTACCATAGAGAGAAACACTACCATAGAAACACTACTATAGAGAGAAACACTACCATAGACACACTACCATAGACACACTACCATAGAGAGAAACACTACCATAGAAACACTACTATAGAGAAACACTACCATAGAAACACTACCATAGAAACACTACCATGAAACACTACCATAGAAACACTACTATAGAGAGAAACACTACCAAAGAACACTACCATGAGAGAAACACTACCATAGAAACACTACTATAGAAACACTACCATAGAAACACTACCATGAGAGAAACACTACCATAGAAACTACTATAGAGAGAAACACTACCATAGAAACACACTACTACCATAGAGAGAAACACTACCATAGAAACACTACTATAGAGAGAAACACTACCCACTAGAGAGAAACACTACCATAGAAACACTACCATAGAAACACTACCATAGAGAGAGAAAACTACCATATAAACACTACCATAGAGAGAAACACACCAGAGAAACACTACTATAGAGAGAAACACTACCATAGAAACACTACTATGAGAGAAACACTACCATAGAAACACTACCATAGAGAAAAAATACTACCATAGAAACACTACCATAGACACACTACTATAGAGAAACACTACCATAGAAACACTACTATGAGAGAGAGAAACACTACCATAGAAACACTACCATAGAGAGAAATACTACCATAGAAACACTACCATAGAGAAAACACTACCATAGAAACACTACTATAGACACACCATCACAGAGAGAAAGATCACTATGAGAGGAGAAACACCACTAGAGGAGAAACACTCACCATAGAAACATCACCATAGACATTGATCTACCATAGAGAAAACACTCACCATGAGAACACAACTGGTAGACACAATTCATCATAGAGAGAAACACTCACCATAGAAACACTAATGATAGAGAGAAACACTACCATAGAGAAACACTACCATAGAGAGAAACACTACCATGGAGAAACACTACCATAGAAACACTACCATAGAGAAAACACTACCATAGAGAAACACTACCATAGAGAGAAACACTACCATAGAGAGAAACACTACCATAGAGAGAAACACTACCATAGAGAGAAACACTACCATAGAAACACTACCATGAGAAACACTACCATAGAAACACTACTATAGAGAGAAACACTACCATGAGAAACACTACCATAGAAACACTACCATAGAGAGAAACACTACCATAGAGAGAAACACTACCATAGAGAAACACTACCATAGAAACACTACCATGAGAAACACTACCATAGAGAACACTACTATAGAGAGAAACACTACCATAGAGAGAAACACTACCATAGAGAGAAACACTACCATAGA